>NC_041394.2:174469003-174649003 GCF_900747795.2 Erpetoichthys calabaricus
AACTCTGCCACCTCCAGCTCTGTCTCCTGCTTTCTGGTCAGTGCCACCGTCTCCAACCCATATAACATAACTCTGTACTGTTGATCCCAAGTATTTAAAGTCATCCACCTTCACCAACTCTACTCCCTGCATCCTCACCATTCCACTGACCTCCCTCTCATTTGCACACATGTATTCTGTCATGTTCCTACTGACCTTCATTCCTCTCTTCTCTAGAGCATATCTCCACCTCTCCAGGGTCTCCTCAACCTGCTCCCTACTATTGCTACAAATCACAATGTCATCAGCAAATATCATAGTCCACAGGGACTCCTGTCTGTGTCTGTCAACCTGTCCATCATCATTGCAAATAAGAAAGGGCTCGGGGCTGATCCCTGATGTAATCCCACCTCCAACTTGAATGCATCCATCACTCCTACCACAGACCACACCACAGTCACACTTCCCTCGTTCATATCTGTACTTCTCTGCCACTCCCGACTTCCTCATACAATACCACAACTCCTCTCGAGGCACTCTGTCATATGCTTTCTCCAGGTCCACAAAGACGCAATGCAACTCCTTCTGGCCTTCTCTAAACTTCTCCATCAACATCCTCAGGGCAAACATTGCATCTGTGGTGCTCTTTCTTGGCATGAAACCATACTGCTGCTCACTAATCATCACCTCACTTCTTAACCTAGCTACCACTACTCTTTCCCATAGCTTCATGCTCTGGCTCATCAATTTTATTCCCCTGTAGTTACTGCAGTCCTGCACATCCCCCTTATTCTTAAATATCGGCACCAGTACACTTCTTCTACACTCCTCAGGCATCCTCTCACTTTCCAAGATTCCATTAAGCAATCTGGTTAAAAACTCCACTGCCATCTCTCCTAAACACCTCCATGATTCCATTGGTATGTCATCTGGACCAATGGCCTTTACATTTTTCATCCTCTTCAAAGCTGTCCTTACTTCCTCCTTGCTAATCCGTTGTACTTCCTGATTCACTATCTCCACAACATCCAACCTCTTCTCTCTCTCATTCTCTTCATTCATCGGCCTCTCAAAGTACTCTTTCAATCTGCTCAACACACTCTCCTCGCTTGTGAGTACATTTCAATCTTTATCCTTTATCACCCTAACCTGCTGCACATCTTTCCCAGCTCAGTCCCTCTGTCTAGCCAATCGGTACAAGTCCTTTTATCCCTCCTTAGTGTCCAACCTCTCATACAACTCATCATACGCCTTTTCTTTAGCCTTTGGCACCTCTCTCTTCACCTTGCGCCTTATCTCCTTGTACTCTTGTCTACTTTCTGCATCTCTCTGACTATCCCGCTTCTTCTTTGTCATCCTCTTCCTCTGTATACTCTCCTGTATTTCCTCATTCCACCACCAGGTTTCCTTTTCCTCCTTCCTCTTTCCAGATTTTTTTCCTTTCTGCTGTATGAGCAAAACCTCACATTTAATTAACATTGACCGTCACTTGTGACATGCCAGTACTTGTGCACTTCCAAGTCTTCCAAAGGGCTATCTGTATCGATTTGTGTAAACAGCACACATAACAAAACTTGTTTGTTACATTCTAATCTAAATCTAGCATATAAATTTAAGGAAAAAACAGAATCTTCCACCTGCTGGATCTGTCGACTTCACTTTTCATAAATGTCACATTTGTTTCTTACTGGATATTTAGCCTCCTTCCTTCTTTTTTTTGTCTTCAGACTGCTGTTGGATTCAAAGACATAGAAAACCCTTCCTCATCCTATGAAAAAACAAAGCCTATTGAGGCATGTAAGTACTTGAAACTGTGAATTAATGAAATCACAGATAAACTGGTTATTGCTAGAGGCCTAGGTGCCTTTGTTAATGGCTTCATAACAATATGTTCTGGTTTTATTTTTGTTTCTTTTTTCCTACTATTTTCTTCTTTTTTCTCTATTTTTAAATGCTAGCTCCCTGAAGACCTTTTACAGTAAACTAATAAAACTTGCTGGTACAAGTGAGCTGAAATTCTAGGCAACATTTTACATCACTATAGTTCAACTACATTAATCTTTCAGTAACTACTTACACATTTCTAATTCTCCCTACATACCTGATAGCGTTCTTCCAATACCATTAAAAACAAAAACTCAAAGACAATATTATATTTATATATATAGGGCGGCACGGTGGCGCAGTGGGTAGCGCTGCTGCCTTGCAGTTGGGAGACCTGGGGACCTGGGTTCGCTTCCCGGGTCCTCCCTGCGTGGAGTTTGCATGTTCTCCCCGTGTCTGCGTGGGTTTCCTCCGGGCGCTCCGGTTTCCTCCCACAGTCCAAAGACATGCAGGTTAGGTGGAATGGCGATTCTAAATTGTCCCTAGTGTGTGGGTGTGTTTGTGTGTGTCCTGCAGTGGGTTGGCACCCTGCCCAGGTTTGGTTCCTGCCTTGTGCCCTGTGTTGGCTGGGATTGGCTCCCGTGACCCTGTGTTCGTATTCAGCGGGTTGGAAAATGTATGTATGTATGTATGTATGTATATATATGTATTATATATACAATACATATATATATATATAATATATATATATATATACACAATACATATATAAAAATACATATATATACATGTATTGTATATATATGTATTGTGTATATATATATGTATATATATATATAGTATATATATATATATATATATATATATGTGTATATATGTATTGTGTATATATATATATATATATAGTGTATATATATATATATATATATATAGTATATATATATATATATTGTATATATAGTATATATATATATATATTGTATATATATATATATATATATATATATATATATATATATATATATATATATATATATATATATATATATATATAGTATATATATATATATATATATATATATATATATATATATAGTATATATATATATATATATATATATATATATACAGTATATATATATATATATATATATATATGGTTGAAATAGTTTACTGTCAAATAAATGCAAAGAGTACGCGACACGTGTTTCGCCCTCATTCTGGGCTCATCAGGCGTACACACTCCACTGCACTCCCTCTCGGGAATCGAACCTCGGACGTCAGTGCCAGTGTCGCGTACTCTTTGCATTTATTTGCATTTATTTGACAGTAAACTATTTCAACCATTCTATGATCTGCTCCTCACAAACTGAGGGCACCGTGGCGGATGTTAGCAGATTGCTGGCCAACCACAAGCGTTACCTGGTAGGTAACCACCCATACAATCAGATTGTGACACAGACTACGAATGCCGTGAATATATATATATATATATATATATATATATGGAAGAGAAGGTCTGTGATACGGTTTGCATATTTGCAGCTGGAGATCCACGAAGGGAGAAAAAAGAATCACGTATCATAAAATAGTTTTTTTTATTCCTGAGCTTTCAACCCCTATCAGGGGTCTTCATCAGAGGATAATGCTTAGACTTACAAGAATCAAAGGCAATATATAGCAACACATTCAGTGGGGGGTGGGTGGAGGTGACTAAGTCAGTATGATCAAGGTGGGGGGGGGGTTGTATAGTTTATTTATTGTGTACATGTTCTTCTTAAGTTGGCATATGCTGAATTTATGTCCAAGTGTCTGGTGATGGTGTTTTCATCTGATAGCCAAGACTCGGCCAACTCTCTGGCACTTTTAGTACTGGCCTTAAATTTTACTTTTACGTTGTCCCAGTTGAATGTGTGTCCTGTCGATTTAGTATGTGCATATATCAAAGATAGTGCGTCCTTTCTTCTGACGGCGTTGCGATGTTACTGTACACGTGTTGAGATTGTTTTTGACGTTTGTCCTATGTATACCGCTGAGCAAGATATATACTGTGTGTGTATATATATATATACACTGTATATATAGAGTGCATATATAGTCAAGGTAAACATGATAGTTTGTCTTACATAATTAATTTACAATGTTGGGCCAACAGGAGACCTAAAGGTAGCATCTTCAGAAATCAAACTTCTAGACCTGGTACACTGGGTTAAAATGAAACCAAACAGAAACCTCCCCATTCTCAAATATACACCCACCCCATCTCTTCCCCAACACATGCACAACCTTTCCCAGTGGGCTTGTTGGAGAACATTGTTATAACATTTTCTTTCTGTACTAGATATCTGTATTTTACATTGCATCAAGTTAAGCCTTAAACTTCAAAATCCTCATAGCTGCCACACATTAGTGTACTGGGCAATTGTTCATTTACTGTAAACACTAGATTCCCAGGCTATTATCTAGTCAGCTGTGGTCATTGTGCCAATGTTATTGCTTCTAACCTGGCAGCAAGAAGTGGAGCTGGAAGCCTTAAGGCACAGTTTGAAAACATGGCAAAGAAATCTGCAGAAGAGGATCACAAAAGAGCAGAGGAAGAGAGAGCAAGAAGAGAAGCAAGAGAGAAGAAGGAGAAAGAGGAAGCCAGTCGTTTCCAGCAGGTACTAAGAAAATAAGCTAACAGGATTGCACCAAGTCTTGACTTATTGGTTAGGTGGCCTTCTCAATGAGTGAGGACAGGGACAGTGCAACTTTTCCAGATAGAGAATAAGGCTGACCAACATGGACTTTACTCTGACAAGGAATCCATCCTATATTGCACTGAGACTGGAATGATTTGGATTACGGAGGGAAGGTGCTGACAGATAGATATGGAGGAAGTACTAACCTTGTACTTATTGGGTTAACTGTATTTTATACCAAATAAAGAGGAAGTTCTGAACAGATAAATTTTGCTTCTCACTGGCATACAAGAACCTCTGACTAGGGAAGTGCGGAAGCTGACTGAGTTATGAAAAAGAATCTCTCTGGCAAAGGGGACACTTAACTAAAAACGTTAAGTTTAAGTTTAAATTAAAAGAGCCAGTATGACACTTGTATGATGTAGATTTTATCACCATTTTTCAATTCTTCAGTCATCAAGCATTAGTATCACCCCAAGTCATGTTACTTATCCCTCATCATATTTCATTTTCAGTTTATGTTTTTTAACAAAACCTGATCACAGTTAACTAATAGATATGATTGTTATGGCTACGTAGTGGGATATATATATAAATAGCCAGTCAAAGTTAAAACATCGGTCTGTTAAAATACCAAATAAATATAATGACAAGTGACAATAAATACATGCTTAGTCAAAAGAGATAAGTCACAAAGTGAAGTGACATATAAGAACCAAAAGGTGGCATACAGTACAGTGTAACATGGTATAATACTTTGATGATGAAAGAAGTAAAAAATGACAAGGTCCTTAAATGGACACAATCCACTTGGAGCACTGACTGGTTAATGAACAGTACTGATTGGAAGAGGTTATAGCTGTAATACTCAATTATTTTTCACCTTTGTTGCTTTGTTAAAACTCTCCAGAAAGCTGATGAAGATAATACTGAAAAGCAGCCTGCACCTCCTCCACGTACCACACCTCCTACTCCACATGAGACAACTCCTCCTCCACGTACCACTCCTCCTCCTCGCACTACACCTCCCCCTGCTCGTGCTGCACCTCCTCCTGTGCCTCCTGCAAGAACACCACAGGTGGACCCAGATATGCCAATCAGAGGTCGTCCTCTACCCCACCCTGAAGAGGAATATGAACTAGAACCTTCCTATATGGATGCAGCACTGAAGGTAACCTTACAGTAGTGCAGGTCATCTTCATTCAGTAGCTGCAAATGCAGGGCCATCTACAGTAAGCTATCCATACTGTGGGTATAATGTCTTTCTACAAATATTGCATGGTTCCTCTAACATGAACGAACAAAGTCCAGGCTCCAGTTTGTAATTTTGTGTCTGTATTAAGTAAGCAGCCTTCACCTCAAAAAAGTTAGCAGTACTCTTTATCACTTTCACTCTTTTCAATATATTTTTCACAACTTGCTTATTTTTACTAGGAGCCTGTGTATGAAGATGATGATGATGAGCCTCCAGCTCTGCCACCACGCACAGACGTCCTACTAAAACCCAGCACTTCTGAGGAGAACCCTTATGAAGACCTTGGGAGCAGTTCCAGGGTGATTCCACAGGACACAGGAGACTATGAGGAATTTGGA
Organism: Erpetoichthys calabaricus; assembly: GCF_900747795.2. NCBI lineage: Eukaryota > Metazoa > Chordata > Cladistia > Polypteriformes > Polypteridae > Erpetoichthys > Erpetoichthys calabaricus. The sequence goes on from NC_041394.2 coordinate 174,475,081, forward strand.
GTGCCACCAGAGTTTGATGGAGAAGGTAAGATGGTGCTTGTGCAAGTAAAAAGTGTTATCATAGTACAGCATGATATGGCTTTGGGTCAAATCCAATGCAAGTTGCAAACTGCCACATTCTGACTGTTACCTGTACGACAATTTCATACTCAATGACTGGGTACGTACCCATGACATTTTCAATGTCAATCTCACACCATGTAAATCTGTTCCAAATGACTAGTCTGGAAACAATTATTACATTGTAGTATTCCTAAAGATTACAAAAATATATTCTACATAACAATTTATTGGCAAATCCATGCTGTCAATCCTGAATGACATATTATATCATATATGTTACTCCTACAGAATAACACATACATGTTGAGAGCCACTTCCACACTCAGTGAGGTACTTTGAGTTGAACAGTATTTTTACATATATGCTCCAAGTGACATCTGCTCAACTCATTGCACAGTCTTAAAATGTAATTTCTATGCTCTATCTTCTTTATTTTCCTATTGTTTTAAGATGCATTTTATGCTATCACTGTCCATAGTTTCATAATACATATTAAGTCTTTATACCTCTCTATTTGCATATCATCAAGATCTAGAAGACTTTGTATCGGAGCTCCTAATGACACAGAATATCTCAAACAGCTTGACTAGCCTTACCTATCAATGATGTCTGTTGCCTTACAGGTGCTGAAAATGACTATGAGGATGTGCATGAAAGTTTAACTGCAGTTGCACTGTATGACTACCAGGGAGGTATGTAGAAGCAAATTGCTGCCAATTCAGTAAAAAAAAACAAAAAAAAACAAAACAAAAACAAATCTGCTAGTCATAAAGTGGCACACCTTGTCTTTAGATCCCACTGTAAAAGTGCCAACAAATTAAGGATGGTTGGTTTCAGGAGCAGGAACAATGGTCATGAAAATGCGGCTGATAATGTTTTGATAGCATTGATAATGCAAGAATAGTTAGGGTTTATTTAACCAAGTGAAAAACTTGGTTAAGTAAGTGTAATGTTTGGCCCCAGATTCCTTATTGTATTGCACTAGCACAGTTTGGGCAGGACTAGTGCTCAGTGGTTTCCAAAACACAATTTGTATGCAATATGTAAACATGCTTCTGGCAGCTGTCTGGTGCCATCATTAAATCAGAAGGCCTCCCCTTGACTGTCTTCAGAGCACAAAGTGAATGCAACTTTTAGCCACTAGACTAAAATAATGCTGGCTTTCTGACCCCTGCACTCAATGTAATGTCATGTGGCAAATCCTAATAAACTCGGGAAGGCTGATTTTATTACAGAATCCTCTAGATCCAGGGGACAACTTCTAATGAGGTCTAAGAAGATCAGCACTGACTCTACTAGTAAGGAAGCTACAGCATGTCCAATAATGCAGCTTCTTTCAGTGAAGTCTATACAGCTAGTGAAAGTGCTCTTCTCTATAAGACTACCACATGTCTTGTCCAGAATACTGCATCCAGTGAATCTGTTGTATCACTGAGAATGCTCAACCAAGCAAGTCTGGCGGGCCCAACAAATATTTTGCAACAGAATGAAACTTCTATACCTAAAAGCTGCTGGCATTCCCATTTACATCATCCCTCCCAGAAGAGCTGTCACCTCTAGTTTTGTTTTATGACAAACTCATTTTGTAAAACATTGTATATCCTTGGCATACCATTCATCACTTTTATTCTTGTTTATTCACAGAGGGTAATGATGAGATCTCCTTCAATCCAGGTGATATTATATATGAAATAGAGATGGTCGATGAGTCCTGGTGGAAAGGGAAGTGCCATGGTCTAGTGGGGCTTTTTCCTGCCTCATATGTGGAATTAAAATGAAGATGCTACATGCAACTGTTGTTCTTTGTTTCTGTTGGCCTTTTCTACCCAGGCCATCTCATGTCTATTGCCGCAGATTTAAGGTTGCTAGCTGAAAACCTCGTGCCTCACTGGATTTAATCCCTGAGCTGCTTCATCTGGTGCCAATGTAATGAAATCATGGTAATAGTGAGATGTACATCTAAAAATTCTGAGACTGAAATATAAATTGCAAATACGCTGAAAAATATATGGTAATCAACACTTTAGTGCACTGCCAGAATCAATTAACTTTTTCACAAGGCTATGCCTCTCAATTGTTTGAATAAAAAGTCTAGCTTAATCCTTTGTCATTGCTATCTTCCTTCTTTCAGATGAGCTCCACTTTCTCTTTTAAATGTAGGATGTAATCTGAAAGACTGTCATGTCAATGCACTACGTGACACATTTACATAGCAAGGGCTCTTTTTGGTGTCAACATTTTTTAGCAACAATCACCAATGCAAGATGTCCACTGGCCTTAATGACCCTACACTAGATTAAGCTGATTAGAGAATGGCATGAGATTAATTTTACTATTGGATGTAACTTCGTTTACAGTTGTGGGATTATATGTAACCTGCCATTCAATCTCTGACCATGTGAGGGCAGCAAAACACATTATTACCACAAATTATTGCCAAACTATAAAGAAATCATCCATTTCTGTCACAGAGCGTTTAGGCTCCTAATTGAAAAAGGAGGGTTGGGGACCCAAAGAACTGGACAGACTTCTCTGTACATGACACAGTCTGTGATATTAAATTTGTCTATAAACAAAATGTTTACTTTAGCATTTGGAGTCACCCAGAATGTGTGCACTTTCAATAACACTTTGGTCCCATCTTAGACAATGAACACTAGAAAATTATTGGTCCATGATGTGCAAACTACTCTGGTCAATGGAGACATCTCTGACCAATAACAAATCCTGCATCTTAAATCTAATCTTACTGATAAACTGCACAAATTGACCTTTGGGAGGTAATAAATTAACACCCCAAACAATAAACTAATGTCTTTCTCTTCTCCAATGAACTTTTGAACTTGACAAAGAAAAAAAATAATGCTATGACTATTAGAAGATATATGTTCAGATCTGTTTGACACTAGGAGCATAAAACCTTACACCTAAGAGCAAAGCAGTGTGAAATATGACAACACATCTAAGGAATGTTTTGAAGGGTGGTATGTAATACAGGGAAACCCTGAGCAAAGTGTACTCAACCTTCAAGCAAGAGTGAATGAGGAAGGTTGGTTTGGGCTGGATGTGTAGTAACGTTAAAATTCATGTTTCTCTTTAACCCTTGATGACAGTATTCAAACCAGGCATAAAGAAAACCCTGCTAACAACATTGTTTCCTGTACAAGTATTAAGCATGCTTCTTCTTGCATCTGTCTCAGGGGCCCTTTCTCTCACCTAGTAAGACTTTAATTTTACACTCCAAATGGGGTCCACATGTCTGTGCTGAGGGATTGCTGCACGAAGACCTGTAACAATCATTAAACCCCACTTTTCACATACAGTATTCATTAATGAGAATACATCCTGAAGGACTGCCAGCCTGGACTGTTGCTCTAAAAGCACAAGAATAAAACAACAAAATGTGACAAATAAAAATAGATTATTCAGACCATTACCTTTAATGCATATCTTGTTATCTAATAATTATGTTCCATTATCAAATCCAGATATGTTCACTATTTAATTAGAAATACAAGTGATGGATCAGCATTATTGCTACCTTTGAGAATTTAAAGATCTGAATTATGTCCCACATAGGATGTTCTTCCTAGAAGCAAATTCCTTTTAAACCAGGAATGCATTTGGTTTCTCTTCTCTACTTAGCTTCTACAGCTGCCATGCCTTTATGCACACGATAGGGGATGCACAAACCAGTGTGTTTCTTTGTGCCGGTCCCACACCCCGATAAATGGGCAGGGTTATGTCAGGGAGGGCATCCGGTGTAAAATTTTGCCAAATCAATATGCGGACAACAATACAAATTTCCATACTGGATCGGTCGAGCCCCAGGTTAACAATGACCACCACCAGTACTGTTAGCCAACAGGGTGCTGGCGGAAATTGGGCTACTGTTGGCCAAAGAAGAAGAAGGAGAAGAAGAGGGGGGACACGTGTCCGGAGGCAGGAGGAGAGGAGGAAAGTAAAGAGAGTGGAACTGAGGGTAGGAACTTTGAATGTTGGCAGTACGACTGGTAAGGGGAGAGAGTTAGCAGATATGATGGAGACAAGGAAAGTTGATATATTGTGCGCGCAAGAGACCAAATGGAAGAGGAGTTAGGCCAGGTGGATTGGAGGTGGATTCAACTTGTTCCATCATGGTGTGGATGGGAGGAGAAATGGAGTAGGAGTTATTCTGAAGGAACAGTATGTCAAGAGTGTTTTGGAGGTGGAAAGAGTGTCAGGCAGAGTAATGATTATGAAGCTGGAAACTGGAAGTGTGATGATGAATGTTGTTAGTACATATGCACTGCAAGCTGGGTGTGCAATGGGTGGGAAAGAAGATTTTTGGAGTGAGTTGGATGAAGTGATGAACAGTGTACCCAAGGGACAGAAAGTGGGGATTGCATGCAGATTTCAATGGGCATGTTGGTGAAGGGAACAGTGGAGACAAGGAGGTGATGGGTAGGTATGGTGTCAAGGAGAGGAATGAAGGTCAGAGGATAGTGGATTTTGCCAAAAGGATGGACATGATTGTGGTGAATACATATTTTAAGAAGAGGGAGGAACATAGGGTTACGTACAAGAGTGGAGGAAGATGCACACAGGTAGATTACATTCTATGCAGAACAGTTGATCTGTAGGAGATTGAAGACTGCAAAGTGGTGGCAGGGGAAATTGTAGTTAAACAGCATAGGATGGTGGTCTGTAGGATGACGACGGAGATCAAGAAGAGGAAGAGAGCGAGGGCAGAGCCAAGGATCAAATGGTGGAAGTTGAAAAAGGAAGACTGCAAGGTTGAGTTTAGGGAGGAGGTGAGACAGGCACTGGGTGGCAGTGAAGAGTTACCAGACAGCTGGCAAACTACAGCAGATGTAGTAAGGGTGACAGCAAGAAGGGTGCTTGGCGTGACATCTGGAAAGAGGAGGGAGGAAAAGGAAACCTGGTGGTGGAATGAGGAAATACAGGAGAGTATACAGAGGAAGAGGATGGCAAAGAAGAAGTGGGATAGTCAGAGAGATGCAGAAAGTAGACGAGAGTACAAGGAGATAAGGCGCAAGGTGAAGAGAGAGGTGGAGATGGCTAAAGAAAAGGCATATGATGAGTTGTATGAGAGGTTGGACACTAAGGAGGGAGAAAAGGACCTGTACTGATTGGCTAGACAGAGGGACTGAGCTAGGAAAGATGTGCAGCAGGTTAGGGTGATAAAGGATAAAGATGGAAATGTACTCACAAGCGAGGAGAGTGTGTTGAGCAGATGGAAAGAGTACTTTGAGAGGCTGATGAATGAAGAGAACGAGAAAGAGAAGCGGTTGGATGATGTGGAGATACTGAATCAGGAAGTGCAATGGATTAGCAAGGAGGAGTGCAGGCAGGGTGGAATGGGTGGAGAAGAATGTCAGGAGTAATTTGTGACAGACGGGTATCAGCAAGAGTGAAAGGGGAGGTCTACAGGATGGTAGTGAGACCAGCTATGTTAAACGTGTTGGAGACGGTGGCATTGACCAGAAAGCAGGAGAGATAGCAGAGTTAAAGATGCTAAGATTCGCACTGGGTGTGACGAGGATGGATCGGATTAGAAATGAGTACATTAGAGGGTCAGCTCAAGTTGGACGGTTGGGAGATAAAGTCAGAGAGGCGAGATTATGTTGGTTTGGTTATGTGCAGAGAAGAGATGCTGAGTATATTGGGAAAAGGATGTTAAAGATAGAGCTGCCAGGCAAAAGAAAAAGAGGAATGTCTAAGAGGAGGTTTATGGATGTGGTGAGAGAGGACATGCAGGTGATGGGTGTTAAAGAACAAGATGCAGAGGACAGAAAGATATGGAAGAAGATGATCCACTGTGGCAACCCCTAACGGGAGCAGCAGAAAGAAGAAGAAAAGTGTCCAGATGCAGGTTGCAATAATGCCCTCTTGTGGTGCAAAAGGGTGAGCTCAGTAAAAAAGAAACTGTCTTCTTAAGCCTAAATATATTCTCTTTGTTCTAGACTGAATTCAGTTACAACAGGGAAGCCTGGTATAAACGACAAGACTAACAGGACTTTTAATCAGCCTGACAAAAAGGACATTGTTCAAAACAGCTTTTTAGACTGAACTGTTAAAACCTTAATATTAATTAATAATTACTAATAATAGATATTTAGATTGCACTTTTCTAACCCACTCAAAGCATTTTATATAGATATTGGGAAACCACTTCAACCACCACCAATCTGCAGATGATGCAATGGCAGCTATTCTTGTTTCAGTATGCTTATGACACATCAGCTATTATGTGAAGTGGTGAGAGAGATATTTAGCCAATAATGGTCAGAGGAGGATTAGGGGGCCCATAATGACCAGGGAGGGCATGGTTGGCAGTTTATCCAGGACATCAGGAAACATTTAATAGATAAAAGATGCCCAGGAACCTTTAATGACCACATAGAGTCAGGACCTCAGTTTTACATCACATTCGAAAGGCAGTGCCAGTTTTTACAGCACAGTGTCCCGTCACTGCACTGGGACATTGGGATTCACAGACAAGTGCCCCCTGATGGCCTCACCAACACCTTTTCCAGCAGCAACCCAAGCTTTTTCTTAGATGGTCTCCCGTTCAAGTAGTGGTTGGGGCCAAACAAACTTCAAGTGGATTTATCTTTTCTTAAGTGCAGGTGATATGGCTAATGAGAAAGCTAACTCTTAGCTTCTCACATCTGCCAAGCCATTTCCCCAGTTGGTAACAAATGACATTTGACTTGTATCCATTTTGAAAAACAATTTCCTGTTCAACAGTTGACTTCCCATGTTACCCAAATGATTGCTAATTTAAAATTGACTCAGTTTGCTCTGGGGTCACCTCTTGGCTCTTTCAGCTCAGCTAAAATTAATGACCTTTAGATAGATAGATAGAGCAACACCTCCTAGTTTTAATTGGGAGATCCCAATGTTTATGTTTACCTTTGACACCTCCGTATTTAAGGACTGGGCTTCCATGCAAATTGATTCTTCTCGTACACTCACTCTATATGTTCTGAGATATATATATATATATATATATATATATATATATATATATATATATATATATATATATATAATGTTCTGCCCAGGAGCATCCGGAATTCTTGAGTTCATTTACTGGCTGAATGTGCTGACAAATGATTTGCGAGTTTTGCTTTAACTAGGAAAAAAATGCCCGGTCAGAGCAGCTGTCATGTGAAGGTCAAGGAGTGGGCCGTTCAGGAAATCTTTGCTAGACTGGACTTTTTTGGATGGCTGTTTACTCTGTAAGTTTTGCACGATTCTCTGCTCCACTGATAAGACTGGCTCCTGGGAAGTCAGGCATCAGCTGTAGTTACTGACAGACCAGATCCCAGAGCCTAGCAGCTAGTAGCCAGAAAGGCCCCTTCTCATTCCTTGTACTTCCCCATGCTCTCTAGTTCCTGACATCTCATGAGAGAAGGCCAGAACTTCCGGCTGGGGACATGTGTGTGGCGTGGACTAACCAGCTGTCTGGGACTCTAATGTTTATGTGAAAGCGCTATAAAAATAAGCACTTCCTTCCTTAACAATGTGTGGCTTTTCCTTCTGAGGAAAAGCTTTCTTTTATTATATGAAAGCCCACATGTCTCAAAGCGCTTTATTACGGGGTTGACAATGTGGGAGAAGTCGCATTTTAATGCACAAGCTTAAGGCGCCACATAATAACTATACTGTACAGATAAACAATGAAGGCGGGCAAGGCGCTTCAATATCCAACAAGGCCACCTCCTGAACATGTCAGTCAAATACAGCGTGGTCTGAACAGATTAGAAAATCTCTGATTAAAAAACAAAACCCAGCTTTCGAAATTAGAAAATATGTAGGCCTACATGAGACTGACATTTGCTGGCATACCTTGGCAGTTTTCGATAAGACGACATTTGAGCTCTTCGTCCAGCAGCAGCACGCCAACAGCTTTCACTGATTCGGCCCCGCCTACCTGCCCTCACCTCACTCCCGCGCCAATGCCATGAGCCTTGCGCGGGTACGAAGGAGCCTGCGAGCTACCGTCTTGTTCTGTTCTCTTTCGTTATGTTGTTTTTCATCCTTTGAAAAATGTGACCTTTCGATGAATGCGGGCTGCTTTGCGATAGTCTCGATGTATACTAACATGTCACACAGAGTTCGTACGGACATATAACTTCAGTTTAAGAAAAAAACACACGGACAGCGGATTTTATGCTACCGGTAACTGCAAACCAAAATCAAAAATGGGAATGCAAATATGGGCCATTTTCGCCTTCTAATGCACAAATGGGAACGCATATTTACAGGATCGCCTTGACATCCTTGTTGCCAGGACAGAACCTTAGATTCAGCATCAATTCAGTTTACAAAGTGAACTTCAATCGTCTGTTTTTGGACACTTTTTTCCCCAGCACGGCGTCACAAAGAGACAGATTGTGAAGTGATTAGTCGTATTGTTACCGAAAGGCCGGTCTCCAACCGAAGACCTCAGCACAACTACAGGCGTATCCCATAATGAGTCACTTTTCAAACCAGGGTTACCTGCTGTGTCACGTGGTGACTCAGCGCCATTTAACTCGGAGTGTCCTTTAAACATCACAGTAAATCTCATTCATTAGATAGGGGAGTATGTCATGTTTTATCAGTCCATTTGATCAAGGTACCAGCATTGGGCTGGGCAAAACTCAACTGCAATTTTAAAAAGTCATCTTTTTTCTGTAAAGTATGACAACTTTATCGTATTGGATGGCTCAATGCCATTTAACAATTTACGGTACTCTTTAAACTCCAAAGCATATCCCGTTTACTAGGGTGTCACCCAGACACCCTCACTGTGCCAGACAAAACTCTACTGCAACTTAACAAAGACATCTTTTTTTTTTAAATTAAGGTGACCCAACACCATTTGACCCTTTACAGTGCCCTTTAAATATCACAGTAAATCCTACACGTTAGATATGGGAAATGTGCCTATATTAACCAGTCCATTTCATTCATGTTCCTGCATCGGGCTGGGCAAAACTCAACCACAACTTAACAATGCCATCTTTCTTTTCTCAAAACTGTGAATAGTATAGCGTCACTTTGAGCACCACATAGAATAGTAATGTCTTAAAATCATTTAAGCTATTTACCCTTGAATATCATTATCATTTTGTAAATAAACTAGAGTTTTGCATAGGTATTGCAAATCAAGGCAAACACATACACGTCTGCTGCAGTTTTTACCCAAACCCAACTATACTTGCTGCATTTTTATATTTGTTCATACTACACTCATACAATAGATTTCCATTTCCTGAGGTATACAACTATTTGTTGTATCTTAATAAACAAAGTAACCAGTCCTCAGTAAACTATAGATGGTTGTGTCGAAATTTGTTTTTCTTAACTTTGCAAAAAGTGTTTTTTAGGCACTGATTGTACACAAATCAAGTTCTCATGGGCTCCCCCCACCCCGCCAAAGATGTGCAAGTTAGGCTTGATTACTGATACTGAAGTGCCCTGTGCTGAGTGAGTATGTGTGCCCTGTAGATTGGATACCCCATCTAGAGTTCCTTCTAGTGTGACGCCTACTACTGTAGGACTGGTTCCTGAGCTTTACATACCTGTACTGGAGGAAATGGATAGACAGAGGGGGCTGGTCAGTCTCATGGTCTGGAACCCGTACAGATTTTATTTTTTTTTTTCTCTCCGGCTGTCTGGAGTTTTTTTTTTTTTTTTTTCTGTCCCCCCTGGCCATTGGACCTTACTCTTACTCTATGTTAATTAGTGTTGTCTTATTTTAATTCTTACGTTGTCTTTTATTTTTCTTTTCTTCATCATGTAAAGCACTTTGAGCCACATTATTTGTATGAAAATGTGCTATATAAATAAATGTTGTTGTTGTTGAAAGAAAATGAAGGTGGCCCAATACCATTTAACTATTTAACCATTTATAGTGTTCTTTAAACATCACAGTAAATTTTATGCATTAGATATGGGAAATGTGGCTACTTTGCCAGTCTATTTCACCCATGTTACCGCATTGGGTTGGGCAAAACCCAACCCAAACTTAACAAAGGCATCTTTCTTTTCTCAAAACTGTGAAAATTAGGATGGCCCGATTCTATTTAACCTTCTGTAGTGCTCATTAAACATTATTGTCCCATTCATTAGACATGAAAGTTTGACAACTTTGCCAGACAACCTGACCCATGGAACCGTGTTGGGCTGGGCAAAACACAACTCTGATTTAACAAAGGCATTTGTCTTGCTGTTAATGTAAAATAAGTAACTGCTTTGTACACACTGTGTGAATAAGTAGCTGGCTGGAAGCAAATAATGAGCTGTGAATAAGTAGATAACTTCAGCCTAGTCTAAACCCTAAGCTGACCTTGGGCCCTTCCACTGGGATCCCATTAATAATCAGCAACATGTTCTGTGGAATACTGACCCAATTGGAGATTAGAATAACTTGACTGTGTCTTTTACAAAGTGTTTATGCATGAGATTAACATCATCAGCATCAGAGGACTAACAAATTGTTTGATGTCTACCAGCAGATTACCATATGGATGGATAATTGAGTGGCTTTCTTTTTGTTGATCCTCTGGGACAGGGGATATACATACACTACCAGTCCAAAGTCTAGAAAAGAAAGAAATGTACATGTCTGTGATAGAAACTGATATCTTTTTTATCAATCCTCTTCTTCTTCTTCTTTCAGCTGCTCCCAATTAGGGGTTGCCACAGTGGATCATCCAAAATTGTTGTCCGCATATTGATTTGTAATATACCGTTAAATTGATTTTAAAATATAATTGACACGACAAATCTTTCTAATGACTATTACTGCCTGAAATTACTGATTTTTAATTTATTTTTCACATATGATTGCATCTCTCATTTTCAACAGCTATTCCATCAGTGTCCTAATGGTCAACTTCTTTAGGTTATCCTTAAATGTCATGTATAAATGTTAATTGTTTATTTGTGAAACCTTTGTAATTGCATTAGCACCACTGAAACCTGTTATTGTGTTCACTTGGGTTGCAAGGTATTGGAATTACTGAAGTTCAATTATGGAGTATTGGCCTTACGCAGTGTTTCTCCAACCTTGGTCCTGTGCCTGCAGGTTTTTGTTCCAACCAGATTCCTAATCAGTGACAACACCTGATAGCACTGATCTCATTTAACTAGCTGGTATTATTTTTCTTTTATTTGACATTCAGAAAAGCACAGCAGCATGATTTTTACATTTATAAGACATTTATAAATGCAGTTTCTGTTTTTGCTATAGATTTAAATGCTTAACTCTCTTTTGTAGATTTCATTATATTTTGCCCTTTCTCTGTGCAGTTTTTCCCCTTCGTTGTATCTTATTAATGACAATTAAAAACGAGCAGAGCAGACACGCTAGCAAACGCAACTGAATAATCAAAGGCTGAAAGTACTTTAGCATCAGACCCATAAGTGAATAATGGATTAATTAAACAATTAGAACACCTAGAAAAGTAGAATGAAAATCAAGATGAAAATAATGTTAAAAAGAAAAAAAAATACATTATTTCCATATAACTGCTTGGTACATTTTAATATATATATATATTTTTTAGCAAATTTATTTTTCTAATTTCTATATTGTTCCCAAAACACAGAACTTGGGAAATATCAGTTCACTCAGTTAGCCCAGGAGTCCAATTAAAAACAGAAGCTGGTTGGAACAAAAACCTGCAGCGATAGGGGGGCTACAGGACTGAGGTTGGGAAACACTCTGCCTTAGAGGCAGAGTTTCAAAGAAAAAAACCACCTGAAACTGGCAAATAAAAAGAATGGTTAAAGTGGGCAAATGAACACAGACATTGGATGGAAGATGACCGAAAAAGCATATTATGGTCAGCATCCTAACGCTATCTTTTCTCTGTCACAGATGACACTGGTCTCGTGAGAGTATTTAAAGAAGAAGCCAATTGGAGACCTGTAAGGTGTTTGTTTCTCAAACCGCAGATTCATTTTCCTCTTCTGCATTTTTTTTCCCCATCTTGGCCTTCCTCTTCTTTATCTTTGCTGATTAGATCTAGTTTGCCATCTTCTCTCAAGACAGTAACAGACACCTTTGTATGAAATCTTCAGTTTGTTGGCAGTCTGTCACATAGAACAACATTCATTCTACAATAAATAAATCTTAATACATAATTCGCCAACCTCCTCACTCACTCACTCACTCACTCACTCACTCACTCACTCACTCACTCACTCACTCACTCACGTCCGTCCGAAGCCGAATGCGCAGTCACCTTCTGCGCATGTCCGAAGCCGAATGCACAGTCGCCTTCTGCACAGCTGCCCGAAAAATCTTACGAGACCGACATCGCGGCAGGCGGTGGATTTATGGCTGCGAAAATTCAAAGAGAAAGGCGACTTTGATTAAAGCTCTAGAGGCCTGAAAGGCGATTTTGACTACAGCTCGAGGCCTAATTACGCATTCTGATTCAATTACGCATTCAGTCAATACACCTATATCAGGTTTGTGGTGCTTATACTTATTACTATTCCACTCATGCCCGTTTCATCTTACGTTGTCGAAACGGGCTCTTTGTCTAGTAAATACATAAATAGCATCAGAGATTTTGAGAAAGCTGTTTCATTTTTGAACTCAGAAATGAATTTTAGGAATGCCATTACTTTGTAAACCAAGTGAACAAAATAACAGTTTTCAGCATTGCCGATACAATTACAAGGTTTCTTTAATAACCAATTAGCATTTTAAACTACTCTGCAGCCATAGGTGAAAAATAATAATCTGTAATAACCAAGTAGAATCTATAGATGATTTCTTTTTTTCTTCTTCTTTCGGCTGCTCCCGTTAGGGGTTGCCACAGCAGATCATCTTCTTCCATATTTTTCTGTCCTCTGCATGTCCTCTCTCACCACATCCATAAACCTTCTCTTAGGCCTTCCTCTTTTTCTCTTGCCTGGCAGCTCTATCTTTAACATCCTTTTCCCAATATACTCAGCATCTCTTCTCTGCACATGTCCGAACCAATGTAATCTCGCCTCTCTGACTTTATCTCCCAACCGTCCAACTTGAGCTGACCCTCTAATGTACTCATTTCTAATCCTGTCCATCCTTGTCACACCCAATGCAAACCTTAGCATCTTTAACTCTGCTACCTCCAGCTCTGTCTCCTGCTTTCTGGTCAGTACCACTGTCTCCAACCATATAACATAGCTGGTCTCCCTACCATCCTGTAGATCTTCCCTTTCACTCTTGCTGATACCTGTCTGTCACGAATCACTCCTGACACTCTTCTCCACCCATTCCACCTTGCCTGCACTCTCTTTTTCACCTCTCTTTCACACTCTCCGTTACTCTGTACTGTTGATCCCAAGTATTTAAACTCATCCACCTTCACCAACTCTACTCCCTGCATCCTCACCATTCCACTGACCTCCCTCTCATTTACACACATGTATTCTGTCTTGTTCCTACTGACCTTCATTCCTCTCTTCTCTAGAGCATATCTCCACCTCTCCAGGGTCTCCTCAACCTGCTCCCTACTCTTGCTACAGATCACAATGTCATCAGCAAACATCATAGTCCATGGGGACTCCTGTCTAATCTCGTCTGTCAACCTGTCCATCACCATTGCCAATAAGAAAGGGCTCAGAGCCGATCCCTGATGTAATGCCACCTCCACCTTGAATGCATCCGTCACTCCTACTGCAGACTTCACCACTGTCACACTTCCCGTGTACATATCCTGTACAACTCTTACGTACTTCTCTGCCATTCCTGACTTCTTCATACAATACCACAGCTCCTCTTGAGGTACCACGTCAAATGCTTTCTGCAGTTCCACAAAGATGCAATACAACTCCTTCTGGCCTTCCCTATACTTCTCCATCAACATCCTCAGAGCAAACATTGCATCTGTGGTGCGCTTTCTTGGCATGAAACCATACTGCTGCTCACTAATCATCACCTCACTTCTTAACCTAGTTTTCACTACTCTTTCCCATAACTTCATGCTGTGGCTCATCAATTTTATTCCCCTGTAGTTATTACAGTCCTGCACATCCCCCTTATTCGTAAATATCGGCACCAGTACACTTCTCCACTCCTCAGGCATCCTCTCACTTTCCAAGGTTCCATTAAACAATCTGGTTAAAAACTCCACTGCCATCTCTCCTAAACACCTCCATGCTTCATCCTTTTCATTGCTGTCCTTACTTCCTCCTTGCTAATCCATTGTACTTCCTGATTCCCTATCTCCACATCATCCAACCTTCTCTCTCTCTCGTTCTCTTCATTCATCAACCTCTCAAAGTACTCTTCCTTCTGCTCAACACACTCTCCTCGCTTTCAAGTATGTTTCCATCTTCATCCTTTATCACCTGTGGTGTGTGGCCGGCTAAATATTCCGGCCCTCACCCCCAGGCCGCTAGGTGGAGCTCTCCCAACAGCGTGGACGTTCCCCAAATTCCAGCAGGGCCTCATGGACTTTGTAGTTTATATGCACAGCCCTGCTGGATACCATGGGGACCACCAGGAGTCACTGTGGGGAGGCTGCCGGACTCTTACTTGCCCTATAACCCAGAGGTGTGTCATGATCACATGATAAGAGGAAACGACGTGCTTCCGGGTTGAAGAAAGGAGCTTTTTATCCGACCTGGAAGTGTTCATGATCACATGGACAGAAGGGAGAAACACTTCCGGGTCATGGACTATATAAAGGACTCTGGGAAACCAGTACGCTGAGCTGAGCTGGGAGGAAGGGTGGCAAAGTGTCTGGGAGTGTGGAGGATTGATTAGTGTATTGTTTATTGATTTATGAATATTGTGGAGTGGAGGGTGCTTTGTGCACTGTATAATAAGAAGAAAATAAAGAAGTCTTGTGCTTTTACCTGGTGTCTGGAGTCGAGTCAGAGGGTTCAAGAGGACGACAGCGCCTCAGTCTGCAACACACCGTAGCCTGATGTACATCTTTCCCAGCTCGGCCCCTCTGTCTAGCCAATTGGTATAGGTCCTTTTCTCCCTCCTTAGTGTCCAGCCTCTCATACAACTCATCATACGCCTTTTCTTTAGCCATCTCCACCTCTCTCTTCACCTTGCGCCTTATCTCCTTGTACTCTTGTCTACTTTCTGCATCTCTCTGACTATCCCACTTCTTCTTCGCCATCCTCTTCCTCTGTATACTCTCTTGTACTTCCCCATTCCACCACCAGGTTTCCTTTTCATCCTTCATCTGTCCAGATGTCACGCCAAGCACCCTTCTTGCTGTCACCCTTACCACTTCTGCTGTAGTTGTCCAACTGTCTGGTAACTCTTCACTGCCACCCAGTGCCTGTCTCACCCCCTCCCTAAATTCAACCTTGCAGTCTTCCTTTTTCAACTTCCACCATTTGATCCTTGGCTCTGCCCTCACTCTCTTCCTCTTCTTGATCTCCAACGTCATCCTACAGACCACTATCCTATGCTGTTTAACTACACTTTCCCTTGCCACCACTTTGCAGTCTTCAGTCTCCTTCAGATTGACTCTTCTACATAGAATGTAATCTACCTGTGTGCATCTTCCTCCACTCTTGTACGTAACCCTATGTTCCTCCCTCTTCTTAAAATACATATTCACCACAGCCATGTCCATCCTTTTGGCAAAATCCACTATCCTCTGACCTTCTTTATTCCTCTCCTTGACACCATACCTACTCATCACCTCCTTGTCTCCTCTGTTCCTTAGCCAACATGTCCATTGAAATCTGCTCCAATCACCACTTTCTGTCCCTTGGGTACAATGTTCATCACTTCATCCAACTCACTCCAAAAATCTTCTTTCTCATCCATCGCACACCCAGCTTGCAGGGCATATGCACTAACAACATTCATAATCACACCTCCAATTTCCAGCTTCACAATCATTACTCTGTCTGACACTCTTTTCACCTCCAAAACACTCTTGACATACTGTTCTTCAGAATAACACCTACCCCCTTTCTCCTCCCATCCACACCATGATAGAACAATTTGAATCCACCTCCAATCCTCTTGGCCTTACTCCCCTTCCATTTGGTCTCTTGCACACACAATATATCAACCTTCCTTCTCTCCAGCATATCTGCTAACTCTCTCCCATTACAAGTCATACTGCCAACATTCAAACATCCTACCCTCAGTTCCACTCTCTTTACCTTCCTCCGCTCCTCCTGCCTCCAGACACGTCTCCCACCTCTTCTTCGGCCAACAGTAGCCCAATTAGAATTTATAGATGACTGATTAAGGAAAAGCTAAAGAAGTTAACCATTAGGGCATTGAAAGAATGGCTGTTAAAATGAGAGATACAATCATAAGTGAAAAATAAATTAAAAATCAGTAATTGCATTACAAACACCAATGTCTTGGCTATATTTTTAAATCAATTTTATGGTATTATAATAAAAAATATATCAATTTCTATCAAAAACATTTTTTGATCAGTCTTTTGACTGGTACTATACAGTATATGATTGCTTCCCAGCAACCATGTTAGAATAGACTATACAAACCCAAGTAAAGTGTACACTTTCTCATAACAGAATACTATGAAATTCAAATGTAATGTACTACTACTCACTGACATACAGTGTACCACACCAAACTTTACCTCCATCCCTTTCCGAGCACATTCATACATTAGTTCACATTCACTCACACAATTTACGGCAGACTATTAAAGAAAACCCATGATGAAATATGAAGAATGTTCATGCCCAGAACTCTGGAGCTGCGAGACAGCTGTTCTAACCAAACCTTAGCAGTGAAATATTCAGAAGTACAAAAAGATTTCATGTCTTCTTTATGGATAACAAATTATCAGCCTTACTTTTCTATAGCACCTGATGACTCTAACACTCTGGGCTGTCGACCCAGTTTACTATTTGTAGTTCAGAATGGATGACTAGTAATTTCTTCAAGCTAAACAAGAAACAAAACAGAAATCTTAATTGTTGGAAAACATGGGAATAGTCAAGGGTATAGAAATAAACAATCACTTGGCTTTAAAAGTCAAGGTGGAAATAAAGAATGTAGGAGTTATTATGGACACTGACCATATTACTAGGATTGTGTTTTTTATTAAAGGAACATCGCAAAAGTTAGACCTCTTATAACATCACATGCTTCCGAGAGATTAATTCTTTTGTTTTCAGCCAACTAGATTATTGGGATCCACTCCTAATTGGACTAGGTAAGAAAGACATACATTGGTTGCAGTTAGTTCAAAATGTAGCAGCAAGACTCTTAAATGGAAGAAGAAAATTTGAGCACATCTCACCACCAGTTTTAGCATCATTACATTGGCTATCTGTGTCCTTTAGATTTAAATATAAAATACTATATATGCTTTTTATATGCTATTAATGGTATATAAAACTCTAAATTATCTTGCTGCTTGTTAAATTTTGAAGTGCCTGTCCCCTTATATTACCCAGTCATAACCTCAGACCCTCAAAGACTAGTTTGCTGAGTATTTTAAGAGCAAACATAAATGAAATGGTTAGGTGGCCTTTTGCTGCTATGAACCAAAAATGTGGAATGCTTTACCAATTGAAATATGCCAGACTAACACTGTGGAACATTTCAAAAATCTTCTAAAAGCCCAATTTTTTAATTTACCATTTTCATAGCTGCATTTAGTTCCACTTCTAATAGATTAAATATATATGTAAATATCACATACATCTTGGATTTGCAAACAGGATTAACCTCTACTTTTCTGTTTTCATTTTTGGTTTTCAAAAAGTCACCACCATCTGATCAAAGTACTTTGCAGCCATGTGCGATTTTTGGGATGAATGCTCCAACTATTGACAAGACCCATACATCAAATCTTCTAGAATGAAGCATTAAACCAGTAGGAAGGAGTTAAGCATAGGTAGGTAGAATTCCCAGTAGGGACTGGGCAGTCTTTTGGCTTTAAAACCACAGATTGTTTTTCTCCAGTATCTCATAAGCTGGAGTTTTCTGGGGTTTTTTTCCCATCCTCCCTGGCCATCTGACCATAGCATTGGATTTATGTTTATAAATCATAAGACTTAAAAACAATTCCATAATTAAGGACTCTGTCTATTACTGGTATATATGTATTATTTAGAAGTGTATTTATGTATTCTTATGTACTGTTATTGCTATTTAATTTAAATCATTCATATATTTATTTCTAATTTGTTATTTTTCTTTTTTCTTGGAATTTTTTCTTTGACATCTTGTAAAACACTTTGATCTATATGCCTTGTATGAAATTATTTCTATAGAAATAAATGTTACATCTTGCATTGACTTATTTTTGTTACATACACAATAAAAACCATTTTAAAGACAAAATTAATGATTTTAAGTGTATTAAAGTCGAAAACAGATATGTCAAGCAGGTGGGTCATTAAAATTGAGATCCCTTCAGCAATAAGTGCTCACCTGAGAAAGAAATTATCCAATGGACATAATTGCCTTACAGGTGGCCTCTGCCTTTGTCAAGTCAAGGTCATATTTTATGGATAGACTTAAGTGGGTTTAGGAATCATTGGTCAACCACAGAATCTTAATTAAAGGTATGAATCTGAAGACTAGAGAACATTCAAAGGAAGTCAGAGATGTGATAAGAATACTTAGATTGCAAAAGGATACGAAACTACATCAAAGCGTAGTAATTTTCCTCCAAGCGTTGTTGGCTCACTAATCAAGAAATGGAAGCTGCTTTACGCCCCCTAGACACTACCTAGAAAAGGATCCCAATCTAAATTCACCATCCGGATAAGAAGAGTGTGAGGAAAACCACTGAGAGACGAAGAATTGCCTTGCAAGACCCACAGAGTAAGGTAACTAAGACTGGAAGGTCAGAGCTCCGCAGCACACGCAGGCGTGGGTACTGGGATACTGAGGGACTGCATCCAAAACTCTAGATCAGTACTATCATAAGAAGTACTGCAAATAATTGAACGGCAATTTAAGACTAAAACCGGCGAAAGGCATTGGTTAAATCAGGGTCAATGTGAGATAATGATGCTTTCGGCAATTTACTTAAAAATTTTGTACTTCTGAGCCTCAGCCTACATCGACTTTGTTATTCATCACATAATTGGCATGCTAAAAAGAGTACTTGGGTAGAATTTTATTAAAAATAAAAACTAGCCATCCACGCATCTACTGAATCCAATACACTTTATTGTCTTAGAGGCCGGAGGATGCATCTACAATACTGGCACCTGTCGAAGTCCATTTGGAGCCCTAGGCGGGGTTAACGGACGTCGCCCCTCCTTGTCCACTGCGCATAGACGCTCCTCTTTGTCCAGATTGCGAGCCCCTGCAATAGCACGGACGGCGACTCTTTGTACATATACCACGGACTCTAACGGAGTGCGCCGATTGGTGGACGGTCTATGAGAACTTTTACTTTCCTAAACTACGCTCACTTCATCAAAGTTCTATGACCTGGGGATCCCCTCAGTGTCCGAAGCACGCGCCCCTCAACATTCGTAAACGGCACCTATCAGATGACGGGCACCGCCTATGTCGTCTAATGGATTTATACATATTCATAAAATAAAATAAGATAAGATCAATTATAATAAACAAAGTCGAAACCACTGATCAAAAGGACTGAGTCACCTTCCCAACGCTCATGGTAGACCGAGCACCTGTAAAACATGAAATACGGAGAAACAGCGGGGCGCGCCGCTACCACAGTCACTGGCATAACTACCGTATGGTACGGAGTACGGAGCCGAAGCTTACAACGTCAGTAATAGGTGCAAGAACCGACCCAGGCCTAGTATGCTCTTAAGAAATAAAAGTGCTAGTGAAACAATTGTTAGTGCCATAAGAACCATCAACATGAAAAGTTCCAAAATGATCCTTTATTTAGATCAATAACAGTCGCCATAAATAATTAACAGATAATAGCACATTAAGAAAACCCCAATGGTTCCCAGAATTTAAAAGTAGTCTTCCTGCACACGACTAAGTTAAGTTTTATTTAATATGTTCGTATCACGCTAGGTAGCCTATAAACATTTATTTTTCCACATATTAAGACATTTTTCAAAGCCTAAAGAACCAATTTCATACACAAAGAACTCGTCCAAGAATGAAAGGGTTCTATGTCAAGCAATAAGGAACCACATAACCAAGTAAAGTGCTATGTTATATCCTTTCTTTTTAAGAGTATCGCGGGTCAGTTTCTCTTACTGGGCCACAGTCACGCACTCAACTACAGTGATACATCCTGAGCCAGTTAACCTACACGGCTTTGGGAAGAAACCCCACCCCGATAAAAGGGGGTGGGCATGCAAACGCATTCAGGCAATGCTTGAGCCAGGATTAGAATCCAGGACAGTTACACTTCATTATGATGATGACGATGACGATGAAGTCAGTAGACGGATTGGAAGAGCATGGAGTCGCTGGAAAGGGGTGTGTGGCCTTCCCGATTTCTATGCAAAAAGACGAAGGTCCGAGTCTTTAGAGTCCTAGTGCTTTCTGTCTTGCTATATGGTTGCGAGAGACGGACGCTATCCAGTGACCTGAGACGAAGACTGGACTCCTTCGGTGCTGTGTATCTTGGGAGAATCCTTTGGTACCGCTGGTTTGACTTTGTGTCGAATGAGCGGTTGCTCAGAAAGTCCTTAATGACGCACGTTACCTGCATTGTGACGGAGCGTCAGTTACGTCATTACGGTCAGGTGGCGCGATTCCCCGAGTGTGATCCAGAATGGCTGGACCAGGCCAAGGGGATGCCCACGCAACACCTGGCAGCGGCAGATCGATTGTCATTTCCGGAGGGTGGGACTAGATCGCGTGTCTGCCTGGGGATTTGCCAACCAGCATTCCGAACTGGTTCGTCTTGTGGTGGGTTTACCCGTGCATGCTCCCCAACCTGACCTCGGGGGGGTATTTTCCGTACGTCGCTTAAATTATCCAAGATCAGATGCCTCATCTTGGATGAGTTAATGCCAGTGAAACTCATCCGGGATAAGTCAGTTTTTCAAACGCAGCGGTGTAGTACAGTAGATTAGTGTAGCATGATCTAATCATCCGAAATGAATGCGCTGATTGAAAAGCCCATATATATTGAGTCTAGAAAACATGATCAGCAAGTCTTTGATAGGCTGTAACAAAATGACGAAAGAAAGGGCGCATTTTTTTTCACACAAACGGAGCAAGACCTTTCATTCGAAGGACATGAAGAATTTCAAGATTTAATATGCACAAGGGGTAACACTACACATGCAGCCCAAACCAGAAAAGACGGCTGGCAAAAAGTGGCTGACAAATTAAACGCGTGTGCATTGTAGGCCTACTTACTGAAAGCAGCGTTTCATTTCCTATGTGTCAGATTAATTATTTTTTAATATGTCATAATTCCAGATCAAACGTGAGCACAAGGAGAACACGGGAACAGGTACAAGAATATACTTCAAACTGGTAAATATTGGCATATATCTAATTTAAAGAATTGTTGACATAAAGAATCATATATAATGTAAAAAACATTAATTTTAAAGCTAATAAGAAGGCAGACAAGCAAACAACAGGTGGAGGTCCACGCGGTCCAGACCTAACCCCTGCAGAAAAGTTGGCTCTCCAGCAAAATGCCCATTGCCCTGTTTCTGAGAGCATTCCAGGGGGAAGCTCCTCCTCATAACCAGTGGCAGGATGCAGTGGTCACTTTATTTCAGGTAAAGGATGGTCATTGCATATATTTGTCTTCAATGTGTGCCATAGGTATGTTCCATAAAGCCCTCTTTTTTTTGGGGGAGGGGGGCAATTGCAGGGAAGTTCATATCCCTAGAACCTGTGTCTGACCAACGAGATATTGACAAAGGTCAAATATTTGACGAAGACACTGTGTCTGATTATTCATCAGGAGGAGAGGTACATTTTCCAAATAATGTTTGATCAAACTCCACTCTGATCAGTCCCATGTGCCCCAACCACATTTGGAAATCCTGGTAATGAGAATGTTAGGCTGATTGTGAGATTCTTCATGGAACTTTGGGTGTTTTTACCTGTGTATTACCTACCTGCAATGGTATGAAACGCCTCTTTTATTGTCTGCACACACAGGTGTCCAGGAAACACAATGAAAACCCGAAGGAAATATTTCAGAGCCAAACAGACTTTACAAATTGCCAGGCAAACTGCTCTTTTAGATAGATTTTCCGCATCGCCTACAGTATATAAAAAAGTGCCGCTTGCAAAAAAACCTCAAAACAATGCATACTGTTTGTGTGGTTGTGAGAGCCAGACTTCGCCGAGTTTGACTTCGAATATAAGGTCCTAATAAATTTTTGAGGTACAATATTCCCCCTCGGCTAAAGTGGTATCTTTCGAAAAGAATTTCCTCCGGGAGCAAAAAAGGATCTTGCCGATCCCACAAACCCCTCTCTATATGAAATTCTCTTCTTATAATTTGCGTACCGATATCAATTGGTTGCTCATTCATGAACAGTGAAGTCATGACTGAATGAATTCCACGCACGGACACTGATTAAGTGTGTGAGCTAATCCTTGTTTACGTAGAACAAACCTGCTCCGGACAGGTTTGAGGATTTGGATGTGTTGCTATGACAACACATCCAGCAAGAGTTTCGAAAAACCGACAGATCCAGGATCACGCCAGATCGTCAACAATTACATCCGGCTAAACGACTAATCCACGTACGAAAAATACCCCCCTGATGACGATTATTATTATTGTTGTTGCGACTAATGAAAGCGAGACCATCAGCATTGTAACTGTAACGTGACGGCCACAGACGTCATTTTAATTGAAACACTGTAAGAGACTCTACCATTTAGAGTCGCAAGGCACACTTCTTAAATGAAAAACAATACCGTATTTCTGAATCTTTCTTACTATATATACAGTATATACACACATGCTGCTCTCTATAGCTGTTGACTACTTTTTTAACACCTGTTGGTCTCTGTACTCTCGCATTGCCTCCTCGTCTTTATCTCTCCCTTTCTTTTCTTGTTCACTCTTTTTTCACAGACACTCTTCTTCGCAGTCTGCCTCTCTTTCTCTCTTTTGTATATGCGCCTTCTCCTCTATGGTGATTAGACTCCACACTTCTTATAAGAGATGTATACTCGCCAACAGGCAGGCAATTAATAACAACAACAACTATTATTATTATTATCAAACAAACGTGCAGAATAACTGCCACCGGGGGCTGCGCACTGTTTTTACGCGTGTCTATAAACTGGCCTTGCTTTGTAATTCCGCTAGTTGTTGAAGCCAAACCATGCATAACACATTCACTTCATGTTAAACTCACACAATATAAATATAGATCAGAGCTGGATGTACTTCATTTTAACAACATTTTAGAATCTTTAAAGGTTCAAAATTCTTTTGAAGGAGAAGAACATCGTGCACGGGCGATGTCTGTAGAATTTGCACGTTCTCTTCGTTTGTGTGGGAGTTCTGATTTCCCTCCCACAATCCCAAAGATGGGCGAGTAACGATTAGTGAAGATTTTAAATCGTCTGCTTATGAATGTGTAAGTGGGCATTGCCTTGGACTGGGTGGTCTTGCGCACGATGCGCCCGTGATTAGCTACATCTCTCCCCGATAATGAATTTACTTAAAGGTATAGATAATGTTAAGCTTTACCTTTTCAAAGTACTCGTGTTCATCCACTTCCTCGTGTCCAGTGCTGGTGTGAGTAACTGGTACATATGCAGCGTGCAGTGCCAAACACGTCTGCTCTTATTGATCCGTATTAGACTGGGGCAGTCTTAAATGGAACTAAAAGACAGAACATCCAACAATGAAAACATACAAAGAGAAGTGACTTGAAGTGATTCAACCCTTGTAAAATCCCACAGCTGTTTAATTTGTTAACAAGGCTATAGTTCCCAGTTAATGTAACTATTATATCGGAGTTCTGCTGGCCTAATCTCATTTAAAATTGACATGTTAATGTCACTTTTCCTTTCATATATCTTTAAGCAATGATGTACTGTTTTAATTAAAATGATTTAACACTTTAACTTGTTCACTTTCTCATTAACTACAGGTGCTGGTCATAAAATTAGAATATCATGACAAAGTTGATTTATTTCAGTAATTCCATTCAAAAAGTGAAACTTGTATATTAGATTCATTCATTACACACAGACTGGTGTATTTCAAATGTTTATTTCTTTTAATGTTGATGATTATAACTGACAACTAATGAAAGTCCCAAATTCAGTATCTCGGAAAATTAGAATATTGTGAAAAGATTCAATATTGAAGACACCTGGTGCCACACTCTAATCAGCTAATTAACTCAAAACACATGCAAAAGCCTTTAAATGGTCTCTCAGTCTAGTTCTGTAGGCTACACAATCATGGGGAAGACTGCTGACTTGACAGTTGTCCAAAAGACGACCATTGACACCTTGCACAAGGAGGGCAAGACACAAAAGGTAATTGCTAAAGAGGCAGGCTGTTCACAGAGCTCTGTGTCCAAGCGCATTAATAGAGAGGCGAAGGGAAGGACAAGATGTGGTAGAAAAAAGTGTACAAGCAATAGGGATAACTGCACCCTGGAGAGGATTGCGAAACAAAACCCATTCAAAAATGTGGGGGAGATTCACAAAGAGTGGACTGCAGCTGGAGTCAGTGCTTCAAGAACCACCACGCACAGACGTATGCAAGACATGGGTTTCAGCTGTCGCATTCCTTGTGTCAAGCCACTCTTGAACAAGAGACAACGTCAGAAGCATCTTGCCTTTGAACTGCTGCTGAGTGGTCCAAAGTTATGTTCTCTGATGAAAGTAAATTTTGCATTTCTTTTGGAAATCAAGGTCCCAGAGTCTGGAGGAAGAGAGGGGAGGCACAGAATCCATGTTGCGTGAGGTCCAGTGTAAAGTTTCCACAGTCAGTGATGGTTTGGGGTGCCATGTCATCTGCTGGTGTTGTCCATTGTGTTTTCTGAGGTCCAAGGTCAACGCAGCCGTCTACCAGGAAGTGTTAGAGCACTTCATGCTTCTTGCTGCTGACAAACTTTATGGAGATGCAGATATCATTTTCCAACAGGACCTGGCACCTGCACACAGTGCCAAAGCTACCAATACCTGGTTTAAGGACCATGGTATCCCTGTTCTTGATTGGCCAGCAAACTCGCCTAACCTTAACCCCGTAGAAAATCTATGGGGTATTGTGAAGAGGAAGATGCAATACGCCAGACCCAACAATTCAGAAGAGCTGAAGGCCACTATCAGAGCAACATGGGCTCTCATAACACCTGAGCAGTGCCACAGACTGATCAACTCCATGCCACGCCGCATTGCTGCAGTAATCCAGGCCAAAGGAGCCCCAACTAAATATTGAGTGCTGTACATGCTCATACTTTTCATGTTCATACCTTTCAGTTGGCCAACATTTCTAAAAATCCTTTTTTTGCATTGGTCTTAATTGATATTCTAATTTTCCGAGATACTGAATTTGGGACTTTCATTAGTTGTCAGTTATAATCATCAACATTAAAAGAAATAAACATTTGAAATACATCAGTCTGTGTGTAATGAATGAATCTAATATACAAGTTTCACTTTTTGAATGGAATTACTGAAATAAATCAACTTTGTCATGATATTCTAATTTTATGACCAGGACCTGTATATTCAAGTTTCATAGCTGTATAGGATTTGCAGGCTGAACCACCTAATAAGTAATGTGCAGCCCAGCTTTCTCTTGTTCAATCTACATAGCCAATATACCTTAAAACTCTTTAAACCTTTTAATTGATAGGGTATTGACCTCCAATACTGACTTTGTCTTTGCTGAGCACTGAGACGTATGGGTTAAGTCTTTCTGGAAGTATAAAATGTCAGAGAAGCACGTTAATGTTTTTCATGGGTAAATCTACAGGGCCTCATAGCTTCACAGTTCTCGGTCCGAATATTCTGCACATTCTCCTCGTGTCTTTTCAGGGTTTATTCAGGTACTTCGATGTTCAATCACATCTTGTAGATCTGCATTTCAGGATACTTGGTGACTGTAAATTGTCAGATCCATCCATCCATCCATCCATCCATCCATCCATCCATCCATCCATCCATCCATCCATTATATAACCCGCTATATCCTAACTACAGGGTCAGATTCTTCTAATAAAAATAATTATTTCACACAGTAAAAAGCACTTGCTCTTAAGTCCACTGCAAAAACCCTGAGAGGCCCGGCGCAGCAATCCTTCTCAGTTAAAAAAATATAAAACAGTATAATTGAAACGCTAGTGCAGAATGATTGAAATGCTGGTGATTAGATAATGGAGTCTTGGTCACAGGTCAAGCAGATGATTGTATGGGGCTTAACAGTTTAATAGCCCGGGGGCAGAAACATTTGAAAGTCTGATGACACTGCATTAAATGCTATGATATCGTTGGCCGGCTCACAGTGGGGCGAAACGGTTTGTTGCTGGGATCTGCCGCAATGGAAGTTTTAAGGGAAGTCTCCTGTCGGAATTGTGGTGCATGGATATGCTTTGCTCCAGTGACTAACTGGGCTGTTTTATCCACCCTCTTCAGGGCTCGGCTGCATGCCACGGGGCAATTTCCACATACGAGGTTGTGAAGTAGCTAGTTAGTATGCATCCCACTGTGCGTCTGAAGAAGTTACATGGGGTAGGAGTGCAGGGGATTGACACATTGGATTTCGCAGCCTTGTCAGATGGTGAAGGCGGCGCGCTGTAATGAAGGACCCTGATGGGTGCTAAGTGACGTGGACCACACGAACTTAAAGGTACTCGGTCTTTTCATAATAAACCTGCGACGACAGGATAAAAATTATATCTGGTCACCTGGACCCAAGTGGAAATTACAAAGGAAACGTGCGCGGACAACTGGAGGCTCCTCAAGTGTGTGAGATCCAGACTTCTACAAAGATAACAGATGCAGATGCAGTAACAAAAAAAACCAACGTAACACTTCAAGGCAACAGCCCTAACCACAGTGCCACTTGCGAAGAAACAGAGCACAATAACTCGTGCTTTTCACCTGGATATGTTTTTTGCCAAAATGTCTTGAATATAACATGCTCCGGTGTTCACAGGCTGAGAATAAACAAAAGCTATCTAATTTAAGTTTTAATATAGCAATTTACAATAGGGGCTGGTATCCGAAGGATAAGTCTTTTGAAATAATGTAAAAACCACAAATGCAAAAACACATAATTAGCCTACTTTTATGCAGTTCCCTTTGCGGCGAAATGTGCAAGAAAGCGAGCGAGAAACTAAGTGTAGTGGTCAAATGGCTTTTTTATTCTCACTATGGAGATGAGTAAACTGCTCAGCTAGTGCTAAGCATATTTTAAATACACAAAGCTTCCGTGCAACAGGGCATATGGGCGCAAATCACGACCGATTAAAGTTTATATTGTACAGCCTGCTGTATCAATCAGTCTACTACTGGAAAAAGCATCTCCTATCATTCCGGCGCACTGCGAAACATGAAGAACATAGCACTTCATGTTCTCCTTTACCACAACGTACACTGCTCATTCAGTCTTTTTCAGGTGTCCCCAGAAGGATTTTCAGTTGTTTTTTTTTTTGCTTTCAGCCGTTCCAAACTGCTTGTCTGCTCAATCAGTGCAATATACTATACGTTACGCTAATCACTTTTTAATCAGTCTCTCAGATAAAAAATAAAACGCGGAAATAATGACTTGCTGTAGATTACTTTGCAAAAATTCGTCTCCGTAGGAAAGGATGTGGCGGGACCGCGCGTTTTCGTTTTCACCAATTAGTAGGTGAGTGACGTAACGTAACTATACGTGAAGTTCTGGGTTGAGACAATGGGGCATTCCAGGTATGGTGGTCACACTTCCTATGCTTGTCTGTACATCGCAGCATTAGCACATCGTGATACAACCAATTAATTATTATCTGAAAGCTTTAAGACTTCGGTTAAAAAATATGTTCTGAATAAAATGAAAAAGAAGCACATTCCAACACATTCTGACAACTAGACCCAGTAATGGGTTGGTTGTCACTGAGTGTGGATACACTGTCCCTACGATTTTGTTTTTTGGTAAAAAGAAAAAAATACATAAAATATCTTTTGTTTTTCAAGTTTTAAAGACAATCAATTAGTCTTAAATGTGTGAAACTACAATGAGATGAGCTGAACTGAGGAATGATGACTTGAACAGCTACCAGTTAATCAGTGCAGTTGTGCAAATTAATCACTTTAATGGTGTGCCAAACCAGGGCCAAAATAACCCTTTAATTTGGTATACATGTATAGCCATGGAGAAAATGTATGAATTTTTGACTTTTCCAACATACATACACATCTTTTCATTGTTTGAGATATCTGCCTGCTTTTTAGCATGTTGTTGATAAATGTGTTCTGTGACTTTTCAGTTAAGTAAAGCAGGCGTCTTGAGCAAGAGCGGCGTTTGGGGGTGGCAAGTGGGGCGACTGCCCCAGGCAACGATTTTGAGGTCCGCGTCTTCCGTTCGAGTGGATTTGTCAAGTTATATTCTCTAGTATATATATATATATATATATATATATATATATATATATATATATATATATATATAAGATGCTTCTAAGAGGAACCTTTAAAATCCCTCTTCAAGATCAAATTCCGTACATGTAAGTCTTTGAAAACATTCCTTTATCACCAGAAAAGGGTCGCCAGTATAAACACATCCTAAAATAGGTATAGCCCATTAGTCATTGGGTTGGCTTCTCCGATGTATAGAAAGAGACACTGCATCCAGATTAGACTACGAAAATGTCACCAACGACTTTTCTAACCGGACGCAAGAAAAATGGATTTCGTCTCTGAACCTGGAAACCGGTAAGTGATTTCATGATGATACCAATACGTTAATTTCACATTTCCTGTCGAAACACTGAAACTCACGTTTTATTTGTAGGCCATAAACAAGCCCGAATATTAATGCACAAAAACATGCATCGCTGATGAAAACTGGCTGACATGACATTAACATGAGTTATGACTATGTCGTCGTGCATCAGTGGCGTGCGGTGAGGTTCATGGCTGGTGAGGCACTGACTCCTTCAGAGTCAGATTTACAAATAAATAAACCCCAACGAGTAGCTTCTTCATTATTCAATTGGCAGCATGCTCATTGACTACTGGTTAGGTTTCATATCTCATCAGCATTCTTTACACACACATAGGTAAGGTATGTTTGGCTGAACGTTACATTTATAGCGGCGAGGGAGAGCGGAGAGAGCGCATTTGCTCTGCACCCTCCAAGTGTTCTAAATTTGCCGTTGCAATTCCACAATTCATACTCATTCAATACAAATGAATGTATAGTGTGGTGTACAAAAAATGATTTAAATTTTGAAATATTTAGTTGTTCTTAAGAGCTTTTATACTTTAATCAATTTTAATACCGACTGTTCAACAAATGGGTAACAAGAAAAACAGAAGAATGTTTATTTAAGGTCAAAGTTTAGTTTTTAAAAAGTTTTTTTTTTCTTAGTCTTATCCCATTTTTTATAAAACTGAAAACCGTTTATGGTCTTACATTTATTTGTTCATGCGCCTATCCTTCTCCACGAAATCTCCGTCAATTTCTTGTAAAAGGCCTCCTTATTTTCCTTTAGTTTTAAAAGTGTTAATTTTCCATTTTGGCAGTCAGTCAGAATAAAAAATAAAAATAAACGGACCGCTGCAGTGCTCTTGACTTTCTGATATCGCTGACTTATTGGGGCCGAGAGCCTTCAGCAACAAGCACCTATTGGGCTCACAAGCGCCCCCTTCGGTGCGGCACGGTACTGTCTTTCTTGCCTTGTGCCTTTTCACTGCAATTTTATGTGAGATCAGCAAGACTAAATATGTCACACATATTCATTAAAGATATTAGTCAGGCTGTGGAAAGTCAGGGTGTATAATAAACGTATCAGCAATCATTATATTGGCGACATACAGAGAGACAGCAATGGGCACGCGCCAATTGCATGCATCAAACCAGTGTGTGAGGGAGAGCGCAGTCCGAGGTGAGGCTCCTATCGTCTTGTCGCTGCCTTCCCTGCCTCCCCCTGACCGCACGTCCAGTGCAGGATTTACGTATAAGCTACACAAGCTATAGCTTAGGGCCCCCGCCTTCGTGGGGGCCCCCAAAACAAATTGTCCGAGTGAGCAATTGTCATATATACTTAAATATACTACAGCATTATTTGTCCCAATCAGGCCCGGCCTTAGGCATAGGCGAAGTAGGCGACCGCCTAGGGCCCCGGTGTCCGGGGGGCCCCGGATCGACTCCTTGGTCTAATTTTCACGCATTTCACAGAGCTTCCAGGGGGGCTCCGCCTCCCTCAGGGGGCCCCTGGACCCCCCTTTCGCCTAGGGCCCCATAATACCTAAGACCAGGCCTGCGCACGTCCCTGTCCTGCATATTGCAACTCAGAGTATACTTGAATTTGGGTACTTTTCTAGAAGAGGCCCTGCTAATTTCCACATGACACCCTATTGCATTTCGCACTGTACTGGTATTCTCATGAATTATGAATTGCGCTTTTTTAATTGATTATATCGTTACATTTTGATAAAGTCCGCGTGTTATCTAGCAAAAATTTAACTGAATACTGTAATGAGAAAATCCGGTGTATGTTAACATTATTTTTATTAAATTTGCATGCAAGTTTCTACAGTGCACACATACCGGTACAGCGTTTGACTTAACCGGCCCCGCATGGAGTTGGTTAGCCCTAGGCCAGGCACACACCTAAGGCAGCCTCTGGTCTTGAGGTAAGGCCATTTATACTTGCTAATCGTGATGCCAGAGAGTGGGAACATGTTACATGTTAATTAGCAGAGGCAAGTAAAAAATTCACTTTACTCTGTACATGAAACAATAGTGACCATATAGGCCTATATCACCACTTCTTTTTAGGTTTCCAGCTCTTGCTTGCTGATGGTGTTTCACATTGAACACATCATATACTGCTAAAGGACATTTTTATGCTCAAAATAGGAACTGATAGTGTGCTTTACTTAATCACTTACACATAAGCCACACATACTCATTTAGTCATACATTGCAAGTCAGAACAGCAAAATTGTTCTCACTGGCATTATACTGGAGTTTTTCTCTGGGTTTCTTCTACAAGGTTTCAGGAACTGGGGGAAAAATAAACAAGTGGTATAGGAACAGGAGTAAGGAGCACATCAGGTAAGCTGATTTATATTTTCTACTAAATAAAATTAAATTCTCAATTTTGATTTTGTGTTTCTTATGTGGCTTGTTTCATGTTGTAGAAAGATTAAAGTAAGAACTTCTCCATACTCTGTAAATATGATAATACTACTACTTCATTCCAGCTTTCCCAGGCAGCAAAGTAGTGCTTGTTATTGGCTTCTTGTAACACAATATTTTCAGAGGAATAATAGAATCCAATACTCTTGTCAAAAATAACATTTAAATATAATTGAAAATCAAACTGATTGTGAACATATAAAAACTAGGAATGTAACAATGATTGGTTTGTGTCACTGCATAACTAGGTTCTCCTAAGAATATAGTCACTGTGAGACAAATTATTTGGGACACTTTAATAATAGGGTTGCCCAGTGGTAGCTCTGCTGTCTCACAGTAAGGAGACCAGGGTTCATGTCTCAGTTCCTCCCTTTGTGGAAATGCATGTTCTCCATGTGTCTGTATGGGATGTATCCACATGCTCCTGTTTCCTCCCAGTGGCCAAAGACATGAAGGTTAGGTGGACTAGCAATGCTAAACTGGCCTTAGAGTGGCTGAGGTGTGCGTATGTGTGTGTGTTCACCTTGTAAATAGACTGGTGCCCTGTCCAGGGCTTGTTCCTGCCTTGTGCCCTATGGTAGCTGGGAGGGACTCCAGCACCCCTGTGACCTTGTTTAGAAAATGTCAGAGTATAATAATAGCGAGTAGGGCCTTCATTTGTTCTCAAAATAGCCTCGGTTCTTCAAGGCATGGATTGCATGCTGGAAACATTCCTTTGAAATTCTTGTCCATGTTGATGTGAATCCATCATGAAATCTGTGCAGATCTGACAGATGCACATTCATGCTGCAAATTTTTAATTGTACCACATCTCAAAGGTATTCTGTTGGATTAAGATCCAGTCACTGAAAAACAATGATCTCATTGTCATGTTCATGAAAGCAGTTTGAGACAACTTCTGGGTAGTGACATGTGTATTATCATGCTGGAAGAAACCATTAGAAGATGGGTAAATTGTGACCATGAAGGGATGCACATGGTCTGCAACAATATTTGGATAGGCCATAGCATTCAGGTGATGATTGATTGGTATTAATGGGTCTAAAGTATGCCAAGAATATATTCTTCAAACATTACACCACTACCACCATCACCAGCCTGGGCTGCTGACATAAGACAGATTGGGTGATTGGATTCATGCTGTTGGCATGAAATTCTGACCCTACCATCTGTGTGCCTCAGAAGAAATTGCAATTCATCAGACCAGGCAATATTTTTCCAGTCTTCAGCTGTCCAGTTTGGTGAGCCTGATGCCAAAGTAGCCTCGGTTTTCTGTTCTTTGCTGATGGGGGTAGGAACCATTGTGATCTGCTGTTGTAGCACATCTGTCTTGAGGTTACATATATTATACATTCTGTGATATGTTACTGCTCATCAACAGCTGTACAGAGTTACCCGAGTTACTGTAGCCTTTCTGTCAGCTTGAGCAGGTCTAGCCATTCTCCACTGACCTCTCTATTCAACAAGTCAATTCTGGCTGCAGAACTGCATCTCACTAGCTGTTTTTTTGTCTTTCGCACCACTCTGAGTAAACTCTAGAGACTGTTGTGTGTGAAAATCTCAGGAGGTCAGCACTTACAGAAATACTCAAACTAGCCCATCTGGCACCACCAGTCATGTCATTTTCCCCATTTTGGTGTTTGATGTGAACATTAACTGAAGCTCCTGACCTGTATCTGCAGGATTATATGCACTGCATTGCTGACACATGATTGGCTAATTAAATCATTAAATGGATAAACAGGTGTATAGGTGTTCCTAGTAATTTGCTCAGTTGCTGTTCATAGGAGTTGAATTTGCAGGAAAAATTGTAAAAGTAGGAATTTCTGCTGCTTAGCCACTCTTCGAATCACAGGAGTCAATGCTGACAAATGAATGCTGGTAATTTAGGCCAAAGTCTTTTGCTGTACTTCATAGCTTTTTTTCTCAAACATTACCTGACACACTATCCCTCTCTGTCTTTTTCCTGGATTTAATACCAGTGCCCTTTCAGCAAAGAAGTAAAAATACTTTTTAGCAAATTTGAAATATAATAGGAATAATGGAGTTAGTTGTAACATGTAATAACCTACCTCCCAAAAATCAACTCAGTTGCCCCAACCAGACTTCAAGTATACTGTAAACTTCTTGGTTACTAGGGTGAATATTGGCATCTAAGTATAATCAGCTCCCTTTATTTGACAGTAATCTAACTCATGAGATACCCTAATGTAATAGAAATCTACAAAAAATTGTTTTTTAAAGGTTAAAAATGCTAAATATGTGGTAACTTGAACTTCTTGGACCAAACTAGTGGTGTAAAGATCAGGACGATGTCTACAGACATATACTTCTACTGTGTTAAAAGTCTTTCCCACAAAGGTATTGTTATGGACCAGTGGTTAGCACTGCCACCACACATCTCGAGAACAATGAATTCAAACCCAGGTAAGGTCAGTGTGGAGTATGCATATTCTCCAATTGGCTGCCTGTGTTCTCTTCCTACATCCTGACATGTGGCTATAGTTCTTTGAATTTAAATTGACCCAATATGAGGGTACTCTACAGCGGAGTACTAACTCACCCAGGAATGGTGCTGGCTTTGCACTAGATGCTGTTAGGATAGGCTCCAGTCCCTTGCAATCCTATTAAATGAAATAACTGAATTAGAAAAAGAGAAGGTTGTTTTTCCCAACACTCATTTTACATGTGCTGCTTTAAGTTTAAGATTATATGAAAAACTGACCAATGTAGTTAAAATCTTTCATTTTTATGGAAACACAGTGTGAATTACAAGGGTACTCACAGCTATTACTTCAGTGACTGAAAGTATACATTTGTTCATTTTTGGTGTTTGCTAAAGGGAAATAAGTCGGAAACAAATCTCGGATGGGATGGTGCTCCATCACATGACACCCTAATGCACACATACACGCTTGCCTATTAACCTGACATGCAAGCTGAAAAGCACTTAGTCCTAAAACCACTTTCTGTATAATGACTTGAAAACAAGGAGTTGGTGCAGCTGATTTGAGTGCAAAAACTCTAAATGAATCAAGAAGCTGGTTGTGAGAGGACCATATTCTAGAAAGGTGGAGAAAAAAAAAGATTTGGAGTAGACAGTTAACAGGAACATGGTCAAGCCTATTAGTAAAAAAAAAAGAAATATGGAATTATTTTATCTCTTCCTAAAGGACCCCAAAATGAGCAACCAGGCAAAGAAGACTCTGGACAGATCTACCAGAGTTCAGCCTGTCAGTAGTACAGAGTTAATGGCAAAAATGGAAATGATCGATCAGAGGCAGACATTCGCTGTAGCAATTTATGAAAGCAGCCTAATC
This sequence comes from Erpetoichthys calabaricus, assembly GCF_900747795.2. Classification (NCBI taxonomy): domain Eukaryota; kingdom Metazoa; phylum Chordata; class Cladistia; order Polypteriformes; family Polypteridae; genus Erpetoichthys; species Erpetoichthys calabaricus. The sequence continues at coordinate 174,509,687 of NC_041394.2, forward strand.
TGGGTAGTGACTGGACGGATGTCTGCAATGGCCTGGGTTGGCTCCTGCTGCTACCATGTCCTTAAACCCAGAACCTTTGATAACCATAACTGAGACTAACTGGATAATAAGGACTCAACACAGGCAGAAGTAGTTGCAAAAGTGCTTCATTGCTTTTTTAACTATCCATGCACAAACAGTGCAGTCCTCTTCTGTAAAATAAATAAATGAATAAGTCAATAAATAATCCCAGTAAAAATAGGTGATAAGTGTAGGTTAAAATCCATGAATAAGTAACAATACATTATCTATTAAAACAAGATTAAAAATCCCACAGGCAGAATCTGTATGTTAAAACAACTATGTGCCCTAAAACTCTAAAACTGACATCCCCACATCTCACTGGTATTGGTCTTCACTGTATCTGGAGATGATGACCAAAGACACAGTCAATCTTTCATAATCTAGGCTTGGATCCTCACCGCCATGTAGAGCATTGCTTCTTGGTCCTGCAAGCCACAGGCCTTCAGACTTCTATGGGATCCTACTCAGAGCACTAGAGCACTCAGTTGCTCTTTCTCCTTGGAATGCTCAGCAGGTGTGACCCCTAGCCCACAAGCACTGGGCACATGCTCTTCTTGGGACTCACCTTTCCGACCGCCTGCCTTTAACTTTCACTTTTGCTTTCTGCCTTTTAACCTCCCATCCTTCTTTCCTTTCTCTTTCCTTGTTGTACCCCTGTGTTTTCTACTCAGGTTCCTTATGTAGTATTAGGAATGCAGGTGAGCTGGAGCAGATTACAGACCCCAGAGCACTAACGAGGCAACCGACCGAATCCCATGTGTCTCCATGTGAAATCCCATTAACACTCTGGATCTGCTCTGCCACGCACGCCTACATTGCTCCAAAGCCTGAGTACTCTTTTATTTACTTATTTTTATATTGCACATCGCCAAAGACTTCACTTGCTATACCACAATGTTACTCCATAAGAAGGCCACATAATGACACAGTTGGCATGTACAAAGAGGTACATTAAAAACTTAGGATACTTGTACAAAATATTTTCTAATTGGGTAAAACAGGAGGGCACAATATCCCTTTGGTCTGAACATGGCTCATCTATTATCTTTATCAGCCCTGCATAAAAAAGGTGAGGGCTCAGTTAGACAGAACTCAGTAGGTTTCACCAGGAAGCACTTTGCTTACAGTGTTTAGTGGCTACTCCTGTGCACAGGAGTGTAGGAGTTCTCCTATTGCTCACAACATTACAGAACTGCAGTGGAGGGCCTTTGTAATCCAGATGTTGCAGGTTCACAGCTGGCAGCCAGCAGTTACCACCACAGTAAGACCGATCAGGTATGTGCCACCTACTCTGCAACAAAACATTTACTGTTCTAGCAGAACAGATGGTCAAACTAGAGAGGATAATGAGAGGAACCAAATGAAAACAAATTCAACAGTTTAATCTGCTTTAGACTGCAAAAAACTGTTATAGTCTGGGGAGAAATCTTGATATGTAAAAGAGAAATAACACTAAAAATATGGCAAAGGCAACAGTAGAGTGGCTGCAGAATCAACACTGAATGTTCTAGACTGACACCTGCAAAAGCCCAAACTTACAGTAAATCCAGTGCAAGATGGACACAGTTTGAGCAAATCTGCAAGGATAACAGGAAATCCCTAAATCCAAAAGTACAACACTTTTAAAACTATCCTCAAGAAGACCAAACACTGTAATTGGGGCAACAATGTGTTTTGCTATTGACTCTGCACAGTTAACTAAACCAAACATTTCTACTATAACCTACAGTATTTCATCTCTAAATCTAAGTGCAGTATTCAGAAGTGCCCTCATTTAGACTTCCTCAGAGCCGTGGTGTGATCTAGCAGACAAGACACTGACTTGCAAAACACAAAGCTGTGCTGCTGTCTTCACTATTGACTTGCTTAGTGTGAGTCTGAGCACATCATTTAACCTGCTAGTGCTCCAATTATAGAATTAGATATAAAACTGTACAAATCCAGAGCATGTTGGGTTGACGTGAATTACAAAACAGGTGCCACATAAAATAGACTGTGCCCCTCTTTATTCAGTGCTCAAAGCAAATAAGAATCAGTATCAATCATTAAACTGTAGATAATAAACCAACTAAACGTGATAGCAGGCAATGCTGGTACCAACTGTTGTGATTTGTACTGGACTGATAAGATGTGACAATGCGCATTCTTTCATTGAAGAGAATCAGATTGCCGGGTTTCATCATTTTCCGTTACACAATAAAAATGTTTTACCATTAGACTTTAAAGTAGGTTGAACAGATCAAAGTGAAACAGTAATTTTAATGTATAATCAGACTGTTGTTTCAATCCCTGCTTAAGACTTACTATGTGACTCTGACCATGTGGCTTACCCTGGCTGTATTCCATTATAAGCATATATATACTACTGTCCAGTGACCCTGAGCTGGACAAACTAGGTGCATATAAAGATCTGAACGGATAAAAGACATACAACTAAGAGAGTCATGAAACCGCAGCCAGGTTACACTGCTGTGAATCTGAATGAAGACACCTTAAGAACAAAGGAAAGTAATGAAAATAAAAAGAAACTTTCAAAAACAATGAGCTAGAATTCGATGAAGTTCCTATTCTTCTGGCCATCTATAGTTGTCAATGCCTTTAATCATTTAAAGAATATACACTATATAGATTTCCCTCTATTATAATAAAAAAATCCTGGGACGAGACAAGACTCTTTCAGAGAGATACTTTCATGTCCTGCGAGACAAGACTTTGTGCCAAGAGATTTAACCACACCCAGGGCTGGAATTAAAAGACAAAGAGTAGATAACAAAGTAGAACATCGTAAAGAGGTTCAAAAACATTGGCACGATACACATGCAGACCAGGTTAGAGATAATGAAAGTACTAAAATTCGAAAGTATCAAAAAAATTATAGTAAAGATCGCATTAGCACAAACAAACAGAAATTTTTACTCAGTGAAATAACGGAACAGTGAAAAGAGATTGAATATATTGTTTGGATTTAAATTTTAAGTTGGAGACTTGTAGATCGTCTAATTTGTGTTGCCATCTGGGAAAAGTAGTGTTTCTTCCCAGTGAAGAGGCCTATCTGCGAGAATTAAAAGATTTGTTATTTGGTGAAAGTGAAATCCACATACGTTAGCGGCAGAGATACAAAGCGGCTGGTGCGTAGCACCGGCCGGGGGGGGGGGGGGGGGGGGGGGGGGATGGGTTGGCGAGCAAAGCGAGCAGGGGGCAAAGGCCCCTAGTTATTTTATAGAATATAAAGAATATACACTATATAGCTAAAAAACACGATTCACCCAAACCATTGAGTTCAGGTGTTTCAGCCACAACCATTGTAAAGAGGGTTATAAAATCAAGCACATTCAATCTCCACTGGCATGGGTCGAACAGAAGAGCTCAGTAACTTTAAATGTGGCATTCTCATTGGATGCCAACTTTGCCACAAATCCATATGTGCTCTGCTTGATCTGCCCTGGCCAAGCATAGGTGCTATTATTGTCAGGTGGAAGCATTTCAGAACAACAGTTCAGCCACAAAATGGTAGGCCATAAAGTCACAGAGTGGAGTCCCCAAGTGCTGAAGCACATAGCACATAAAAAATGTCCATGCTCTGTTACATCACTCACAACAGTCCCAAACTGCCACTGCAAGCAACATCAGCACAAGAACTATGTTTTAGGAACTTCATGAAATGGGTTTCCATGGCCAAACAGCTGGACACAAGCCTAAGATTACTAAGTGCTAACAGCAATTGTAAATGTCAGGTTTAGTGGTTTAAGGCATTGCCACCATTTGATGGAGTCTGATGGACAAAAATGGGTTTCAGTACTCTATGCGTCATAGTGGTTACTGTAATGTTTGGTGAAGGAGGGATAATAATTTCGGCTATTTTTCAGGGTCAGGCTCCTTGGTTCCTGTGAAGGGTACTGTTAATGCTATAGTATAGAAAGACATTTCAGACAATTGTGAGCCTCCAACTTTGCGGCAACAGGTTGAGGAAGGCCCACCTTTTCTGCTTCATCAAGGCTGTGACCCTAAGCACAAAGCCTGGTCCATAAAGACATGGTTTGACGAGCACAGTTGTAACCTTTGCTAATGACTCACAGTTCCACACTGCTGGGTTTAAACCCCATCCCAGGCAATGAGCACAGTGGTATTTCACAAATCTGTTCATCTCATCATGGTTATCTATGGATGCTGTCTGGGATCTAAATAAACAAAAGTTCTTTCTGTAACCTTCATGTGGATGGTTCTATTGGGAATCAGAAATGTTTCTCTTATGCCATCGCTCTGAAAAACCACTCTGACACCTTTATTTTTAAGAGTGTACCCCAGTTTCCTCTTACACCCCAAAGAGGTGCAGATTAAGATGCCTGATGAGTATAAAACTGGCCCATGCACTGCAAAGGGTTCCTGCCTACTAGCTGATGCCACCAGGACAGGGACCAGCAACCTGCAAACCTGTACTGGAATAAGCAGACTAGCAAAATAAAGGAATGAATGCTATGGTTAGATCTATACCTACCTAACATCTACTGTATTGCTGTCAAGGTAAAGTCTGACTCGCCTTGATGTTGGGCCAAAAATGGTGCAAAAAAACAAAGCATGTTTTTATTAAAAAGGTATTCATAATAGGATTTGCCATTCCGTATTAAATAATGACACGTATACAGTTTCATAAAGTTGCAATGTGTGACACTTTCGCATCACAGCTCCAGTACTCGGGTTTACGACCGGTGTGGATTTACCTGTGTTCTTGTAAATACGCACTGCGCACTCGGGCTTTCTTTTAAGTCTCAAGAAGCCGCACGTTCACATGCAACTGTAAAATAAGCGTGCTCGCTCTTAAATGGCATCCCGTCCGGAATCAGTAATAGCTGCTCTGAAAATGGAGGCAAAAATGTTTCTGCCATAATTGAATACGATCAGATTGATTGTGAAGAGAAGTGGAGTTTCCTTCCATTTTGTCAAAAACTTCACGATCTGTAAGATTTCGCTCGCTTTTATAACCTGTCCAATTCGTCTTCACTTAACTGCGCCTAACTTAATGGAATATAATGAAGATGAAAAGAAACCGTTTCGGCTTCCCTCTGGTATAATGCTAGGTAACAAGATACATTACCCAAATAAAAAATCCTGGATTCAGCCAACCAAATATACAAATGGGAAATATGCTTTTTATCTGGCAAGATCGCTTTCTATTAGAAACTCAAACTCGCCACCAACCCCACCTCCTGTTTCTCCGCCCTCGCCATAAAAGAGGGGAGCTGAGCTTAAGCTGCTACATAAGAGCGCGAAGTCGATAATCGGTCGGGGGAGGGGGGCGATTTGACACAGGAGGACAGCAAAAGCAGTGGGGAGCTGAGGAAAAGAACCGGTCGAGAGCCGTGAGAGGGGTCGAGGGGTGGGGGCTTACTCTCATGCCGATCTCTCCTCCCACCAACTGCACGGAGGGAGGCGACTCTGTTGGCCGAGCTCTCCCTCCGTCCTCCCCTCTCATTTTAGAGGAGACAGACACTGTGTCGTTTTTGGAGGCGGAGGCAGCAGAGTTCCAAGCTCGATCTCCCAGAGGTTCGCTTTACCTGGTGGCAGTCATGTGATCGTTTGCGCACCTGGGCGTCTCCTGGACAAGGCGGCGAAGCAGACAGGGTGACGGACGGACAAGCAGACAATCGGGCGGAGGGACGTGCCGCTTTGTTGTTTTCTTGGGTTGTTGCGCAAATCCGGAGGGATGTGCTGTTGCTGAGGCGCTCCTTCTTTCCTTTCATTTTTTATTTTGCGAGCGGTCTTGGTTAGCCGAGGATGTGAAGTTTTCTTTTTGCGGATCGGCGCTTTTGCTGTGGCTGGATTTCCTACAACTTGCAGGTGAGTGTTCCTGAGGCCGGGCGGGGCTTTGGGGCCGCACGCTGCCTTGTCTGGGCATCTGATCGCAGCATTCCCGTCTCTCCTGTGCTGATAGTTTACTCTTAACGAGACTTTCTGGAGAAGGTGGTGTTTCGAGGGCACCAGAAACTTCCGTGCGCTCTTCTCATTGCGGGCTGTTGAGTGTGCCGAATGGGCACTGTAAAATCGAGGCTGGCAACGGCTCTAGTAGAGAGACCCCTCGGGTGTGAGACCCGCCAGTATTATAGCAATGGCTTCCCGATACCATCAGATTGTGGGGGCGGCGCACAGGGAGCTGGGGAAACTTTGAAAGAGAGTTGAGCTGCAGCGTAAGCCATATGTGTCACCAGCAACAGCGAATCGACATGGCCCAGACACTGGCGATCGAGCGATTTTAACGAGAGAAACATAACTTTGTTAAGCGTGTCGCGTTGGGGTGTGAAATACCCCCCGGGCATGCTCCTTGGTTGTCGACTCCTCGGGCCAAGCAGAAAAGTTCACGATCCCCTTCCCCCTCTCGAGTGTAGGTCTCTATAGGACCCTAATCTGGGACGTCATTCCAGCATGAGGTGAAAGGGTTCTGCTCGCTGGGCTTGTGATCTAGTTTTTAGTGGCCATGCTGACGCATTTTGACTCGGCTTTCTTAAAACACCTGGTGAAGTTCAATGTTTGGTTTCCAAATAGAGTGGTAGTGTGCTTAGCTTCAGGGGGCCAATGTTCGATTCCCAGCCCGCTTACGATTCACGTACTTCTCCGCGCCGCTTGAATCTCCGGTTCCCTCCCACATTCCAAACACTTAGGTTAATCAGCTCCCCTACTTTGTGCCGGTGTGTGGGAGTGTGAGCGCTAGTGCTCGTGTCCTTGCCATAAACTGACGTCCTGTTCACGGGCAGCTTTTGTGGAGATTGGATCCCAGGGATCTTGAACCACAAATTCGACAGCAGATTTTTTTTTTTAACCCTCAGGGAATAGTGCTAGTGAACTGCATTTTTTAGAATTCCATTTTTTTTTTCACACGATTTAAGTTACACACATATGAGAAATGTCTAGGTAGGGAGTTAGGAAACGCGACAACGTGGGAGTCCAGAGGCGACGGTGTGGCTCCGCCAGGTATATCACTCGGTCTCGCGACGCCACATTAAAGCTGATGGATAATGCTTAGAATCCCGTGCAGATCAGGACTGGGCCTGAACCCGGACTTCAGTCTCCTCTAGCAGAAAACCCAAATGAACACTATTATACTATTATTCTGATATTTTAATTGCGCGGGCTCTCCCCCAATGTACGTTTCTTTATATTTGAAACTATTACCTATCTATATTGAATGTGGTGTGCTTTGTAGAAGACATCAAGTTCAGCCTGAGATTTCCAGTTGAATAACTGAAACACTGGGTATGGGCGATGCCACTAACACAATCCACAAATTATACATTTGACAAAAAAGTTGCTCACCATTTAAAAAGTTTTCAAATACAGTGTATGGAATTTAAACAGTTTACATGGATGAATATTCTTAATCCTGTTTGATCCAGTTCATGGCTGCCTTGGGCTCACGGAAGAAAACAGTCATAAATGGGTTGCCACTACATCACAGGGATGAATGAAAGCAAGCACATTCCAATGCACTGTCCTGCATATTTGGCAAGGTACTACCTTCAAATTGGCATTATGTGGGCATATGGTAACCTGCACAGGGATCACACATGCTCAAATTACTCAAATTTGAACCTGCCACCATATGGTGTTAGTGTTTATTCTTATAGTACATGGCTGGCAAAGAATTATGGTGATTGATTAAAAGGACTGAGATTAAATAAGGGGAACAAAAACAAGGAGCAGCCTGACTCACCATCACGTGGTGACTTACTGGCGCAGTAGGAGTTAGTAACAGAGCTGAGCCAAGCTTAAAATTCAAATTGCAAACTATTGCCCTCCTTTGCAGTTGAACTGGTGCCAAGAGTCACCAGAGCAAAGTCTTGGAATGGTGGGAATGCTTTGGAAAAACCCAGCAAAAGATGTTTCCCACCTGCAATAAAGTGCCCCAAATCCCTACCCCCACATGCTGGACTAGCCAGTACTGACACGCACACACATGCAAATTGAGCTCGCCTTCCAGCATCTGCTAGTTTGTCAAGTTGAACTTTGGTAAAATGCCCAGATCACATTCTTCTGAGTTTCAGTCTTCTCTGAAATGGTTTGGGTGAAGAGTCAGAGCTGCAGATTTTTAATGGTGAAATGCTATAGTGCCACGTAGGTGTCAGTAGGGTCACCCCAAAGTGCTTGCTTAACAAAGTCTGCAATTAGGTCTATTTGAATTCCGTTTGTAAACCACTCCTTCAAAAGACCAAATGTAATATCTGGTTTTATCAGGGCAGGAAGCTCACATGTATACTCTTGTCTGGGGGTCTTCCTGTGGATCAGTGTCCCTCTATGTCAGTGCCACCTGCACGTATAGTGTAAAAAAAAGTACCACTTTCTACTAGGTGGTATCAACTGGCAGAGCTAGATAGTGCCAAGTCTGTCTCAGAAATGTATAGGACAAATTATTCAATTTGATTATTGAAATTTGTAAATAGACAGAGGGCAGCACAGTTTGTGTTCTGGGTACTCCCTGTGTAGAGATTGCATGTTCTTCCCATGTCTGTGTGGGTTTCGTCCCACTGTCTAAAGTTAGATGAATTAGCAATGCTAAATTGGCCTGTGGTGCGTGTGTGTGTTTGCCCTGCAATGGACTGGCACCCTGTCCTGTTTTTGTTCCTTCCTTATTCCTCATGGCTGCTGGAATAGGCTCTAGCTGCCCCACAACCCTGCCATGGATAAATGGGTTAGGAAGATGGATGGTAGACAGATAGAATTCTATGATGCCCTTCTATAATGAAAGCCATTGGATGTTTACAAGTTTGTTGTACAATTGCTTACAAGTGTTTTTGTTTGTTTGTTTTTTAACAGTACATATTGGCATGTTCATTACTCAGTCACTCAGCAAATTAAAAATGGGATTTGAGGCCACCTTAGTCACTTGTTCTCTGGGTATTATCCTCTTAGTAGTACACTGTGGCAGTAAGGGGGGGGGGGGCAGCAGGTTCAATCTAAATTTAGTTTGTATAGCATGACTATAAGCATGCATAGTCACAAAGTGCTTTATATGGTAGATTACAATACCTCCATCCTTCCGTTTTCTAAACCTGTTTAATCCTGATCAGGGTTGCAAGGAAGTTGGTGAATATCCCAGCAAGCACATTAACAGATATCCAAACCAAGCATCTTGACAAAAACGCATCCAAAAAAATGAAGATACTAAAGGGAGCTTGGAAGGATGTTCTGTCATACAGTGCAAGCATCTTCCTAACTGACAAGCATTTACTCCAGAAAGTCATCAATGCCATCAGTAGATCAGAATGACCCAGACTATGTCCTTGCCATCTGTATGTTTGTTGCCAGTGGGCACTGGGAAGAACTTACCTTCCGGAGTGAATTTCTTCACACTAGGTGATGTCTACCCAACCATATGGAAGTACTACAGTTATTCACCAGTCTTACTACTTCATATTTCCTTTGTGTGAGTAGTTGACACTGCCCGTCAAGTTATCAGTTGTCCTATTACAGATCCAGGCAATGCTCACCACACTCTCTTCATGAAGGGCTCCGTACTCGTGCCAGCCTGTGTTCCCCCACCCTCTTCTCATTTTCCCACTTTGTATCCTGGAAGCTGATTATTCACTAACAATATGAAAGCAGAGTGTTGGATTAGGGTGAGCTGCTTGGCTGACCCAGTGCATGTGTGTGTGTGTGTGTGTGTGTGTGTGTGTGTGTGTGTGTGTGTGTGTGTGTGTGTGTGTGTGTGTGTTTATTAACTCAAAACCGGGTTGTGCCACATAAATCAGCCATGTGGTGAATGAAAAGATGAGTGCCATTCTTAGCCAGAGAGTTAACCCATTTGTGTGTATGAGACTCCCAAGACCGTTGGGCTTCTCTGTTTTATGAGGCTAGTAGAAAAAGCTTACAATGCAACAGTGCTGACAAATGGACTTTGAACCTTAAAGGGTGTGTCAGAGGGTGGCACTGGTAGTGTACAATGTGTGTGTGTTCTGCTTCTGCTGCCACACAGTCTGCTTTTCTTTTCAGGAATGTGTTAGGTGAAATGTGGGATAATGCCCCACCCAAATGGGAGAATAATAGTCTATCTGGGAGAATGAAGCAGGACTGTTTTTTTCTGGCTATGAGGTCAGATCTCATCCCATTCTGGTTCAGCCTGCTGCTGTCCTGTCACTTCTATGCCCTTGAAGGGTGCTACCAGCTGTGCCTCTTTAGGAGTGGAATCAGATCTGGCTGGGAATTCCAGTGCCATATTCCCAGTGGAAGTTGAATTAAGCCCCAGGAATGACAGCAATGCCAGAGACTTGGTTCCAGCTGGACATTTCTAGTATGGAAACACGTTTCTCATTTTTGTAGTTTGTACACATAACTTTGTTTGGGTGGCGGCTGCACCTGTGTTCAATTCCCATGCTAGTCGTGGTCTACGTGAAGCATTCATGTCGTCTCTGTGTCTGTATCAGTTTTCCCTAGGTGATCTGGCTTCATCAAACACATCTTATTTAAACCTGAACCTGTAAAAAGGCCCAGCCTGAGTGAATACGCGCTTTATTGGAGTGGTGTCCCGTCCAGATTTTGTTCTTTTGTTCCATGAAATGTGGCTCTGTTGTAGGAGGGGTGACAGTTACAGCTCTTTATCCGCAAGTCAGAGCCAGCTTGTACCTTGCGTCTGTCCATTGCTTTATTCAGTAAATTACTGGAGGCTGATCCTGGTCTAATGTTACATGTTGGGATATCAGGGCAGTATGAGGATGGCTGGCTTCAAATAAGTTGAGACAATGGTCAACATTTGCAGTGATAGCTGCTCTTTTTGCAATAGCATCAGTCTTTAAATAGACAATACTGGTGACAGTGGTTTGAGCGATTTGCTTTGCTGATGGGCACTTAGGGTCAAAAATGCAGTGAGAAGGTATACCAAACCCCCCTTCAACAACATTGGTGTTTTTATCCCCTTAGTTTCTGCTTTCACACTCATGGGCTGGTTATGCACAGTGTCACTTGGGCTTTTATACCCACTTCATTATCTAAATCTCATCCTAAAAATAATATGCAGGCGTGAGCCAGAGGGATGGATTATCACCAGCGCTGCTTTCCATTTACAGCTGGTGTAGGCGTTCAAAAGCAGCACAACTCTTCCCCAGCTGCCCAAGTCTGTGTTTACTGAATGTGTGCATGCAAGAACTCGCTTGTGAAGGCAGCCATCCGGTCGCTGTTTTTGATGGGGTGTCGTACATGAGCTGAGGACTACAGAACTTCACGTCTGTCAGTTCTGCTTCAATCCATAACCCTTGAGCCTTTTGATGGCGTTTGACAAGTAATGCTTTAAAGGCATATGTCTGTATGAGAGCCTTATTACCCAGTTATTATTAATGTTTTGCTTTGGCAGGATGGGAAATGATGTAGCGCCTTTCATCTGTCGCTACCATCGCTCAGCACGTGTCTCAGTCCCGTGACTGTGCGGGCATTTTCCCAGTGATTTTTCTCTCTTTCCTCCACCTCCTCTCAGTTGGGCACACTTTGCCTGCTGATTCGAGGAGCTGTGAAATCGCGCCTCTGGCTGGAAATAATTGGCCCCCAGACACATATTGCTAATTGGGGCGCTGATGCAACGCGGGTCCCGGAAGGGGGTTGCTGCAAGTCATAACGTGTGAGCCCCCTGTGCCAGGGAGGCAGACAACTCAAGTTGATTTTAGGTTTTTGTTCGCTCTTTTTGTCCAGGCAGGTTTCATTAGAGTGTATGTGTGAGGCCATCCTGTGCCCCATGTTTGTGCAGATCCTTGGCTGCCAGCTTTTCCTTCATATATCTATTCCAGTGTGTGAATTGTACAATTGTTGTGGTCTCCTTGGATACGAGCCAGAGTAAACTGGCTGCAGGCTACCCCCATCTTCACTCCCCCACTACAGAGTCCAGACTACAGTGATGCTGGCGACATCGCTGCTTTTGACACCGATGCTCTCTGGTACCCATTGTCCCCATCGAACCACTCTTCTGTGATTACTCTGTTGAGCTAATGTGTGTTTCACTCAGGGTTTTTAACAAGGAAGTTACATTTTTCCCACTGTGGGGTGGGGTGTTGGGAGTCCCTTGGTGTTTAATATACAATGAGATTTATCTTCAGGCTTTCAAGACAGTCTGTAAGGAGAAGTGGCTGAGCAGGAGAACTGGAAACCAACCCCCGCCTAAAGGGGCCTGAGCTCATACTGCATGAACAATAAAGCATTAGAGATTGTCCTCTGAAGCACCTCAGGGTGGTATTTGCTTTGAGAGGTATTAAGTGCATATAGGTGTGTGTAGGAGTGTGTCCTGCATTGACCTGGCTTTTGATCCAAAGCTCAGTTATTTTTTTTTTTCATTGAACTGCTTGAAGTCTGTAATGGAATGAATGTCACTATATAATAATGTTTGTCAGAGGTGGCTGTCTTCAGCTCATTTGCATTCTACCAGCCTTTCAGATAACATAGCAATTGCAGCAGTAGTTTGATTGGCACAGGTCAGACAGCAAAGGCATTTTCCATATAGCTAATGTGTCCTGGCCAAGCTTTTTGAGAGTGGTAAGCAAGTATGACTGCTGACTCTCAAGGAGGCACTTTGGGAAGTAACTCAGACATTTTGTTGTGGTCTCTTCCTTATTCAAGAATGTGCAGCTTTAAACTCTTTTGTGCTTGAGGTAGGAGTTTAACTCACTTGTGTCACTCTTCTGTCCACCAGGGCAGGTCTGCCCATCCTCCTGTTGGTTGGACTGCTGGGCAAAATACTCCAAGCATTCACTCAGGAGGTCTGGTTGACTGGGACATTCTTTGTGAATCTGTTTTCAGCACGAGACGTCATGTTGCATAAGAGGCGGGGCAGCCTGGAATGTTGAGTGAAAGCAGATGTGTGGAGGCAGCACAGCCAAGACTGATTGGTGACCAAAAGGGGCAGCAGGAGATTTCATACCCTTTTCATTCATGTCCAGTGGGAGAGGTCTGCAGTATGCTTTGACCAAGGTGGCTTAGGAAAGAGAACCCTGGACAGGCGAGTTTGATTTTTGTGACATACAACAACAGGGAGTCCAGCCAAATTAGCTGACTGTTCTGGCAGAGGTGTAACAGAGGAGTGCCTCCCAGAATAGATGAACTGGTTAGCCTGGTCATGCCATAACCAACTGGGTTTAACTGGCATATCTACTTCCAATCCCTACCAGGGACATGACTGTACCATTGTTTCAGTACTCAGTTATTGGTATACCACTGCAATGCCTTGCTTATTTTGTGGTGTAGTTCCTGTTTATTTTTATCGTGTGCTTTGAAAACTGGCCTGGTGAGTTTAAGGCATAGCACTCTAGTCTGTTTGCACTGTCACGCAAATGCCTTCACCAGCATGTTCTTCTGCAAGCAGCACCAGTCTCCGCCCCATGGTGGCTAGACTGCCAACAGCTGTACTTCATTAGCAAGGGCAGAGGTCATTAGGAGTGGCATCACAACTCCAGTTTTCTTTGTTTCTTTTATTTCTTGCCATTTTTCTTTGGAAGTTGTGTCACTTGCATAAAGGAGGAGGGTTGCCAGCCCAACAGCTCCTCCACATTGGGTGTATATGCTGTTTGCAATGAAATGGCAAGGCAGTAGCACAGCTTAGGTATTACTCAAGGACTAAACTAGAAGTTTGAAGTAGTCCAAAAAGATCCAGGGTGTGTCCGGACCGATTTATCCCGAGTATATGACAAAATGGTATTACTGTGGATTACTTCTGGATATGCAGCTACATGGCATAGGGTTAGTCATGGGTGGGTAGCTGGGAGCCGTGTAGATGTCAGCAAGAGCATGTGTGCGTGAATATATACCATTGAGGTGGGTCAGTCCTGAGATGACCTCAGTGTGGTGTAGGCCAGAGAGGACAGCTAGACAGTACAGTAAAACAAAGTACAAATCAATCAATTTTGATTGATTAGTTCTAAGTGAAGAGGCAGCAGAAAGAGACTGGTGGTGAGTGGACTACAGCATGTCAGTTTAGTTGGATTAGCAGTGAAGTGTTAGGGTGACACAGATAAACGAAGATTCTTTCTTGTTGGTTCTGCTTGGTTCAGTTTAAAAAAAAAAAAAAAAAACTAACATTATTGAAATTAGGATAATGTTTAGAGTTTTGCAAATTGCAGAACTGAACCGCCAACTGTTCATAAAAAAAAATAGTACAAGAAGCGCTTTTTTTCTTTAAAAGTTGGGCATGTACTGTAATCCATAAAACTTCTAGATCCAAATACTTTAAAAGCAGCATGATTTTTTCATATTCATTAAATTTCACAAAGAACATAATGACCTGAAAAGAGTCCTTTTATTTTTTTTTAATGTTTTTATTTCAATACAATTTGTTTATTATGGTACCAGAAAGTGGTGACTTGTTGAATATTGGTCAGACATGCAAATAAGAATTTCACTGTACAATTGATATTACAACCACTACCATTATTACATTTTCTGTTTGGCTTGAGACTGGGCGCACTTAACAAAATGAAGAATCCCTTAATATCTGTCCTATATTTAAGTCCTAGTCGCCAGTAAATGTTTCTACATGTCTTGAATGACACAGCATGACCACACCCGCCCTACTGGCCAGAGTTTGGCTTCATTGAATAATTTTTCTAGTGCCAGTCTGTTGCCTGTGTTTATTGTATGAAAGAGATATTAATCCCATCAAAAACTGATTTATCTGAAGGCCCCATAATCCGCCTCTGTCCTGATCTGGCTGATCTCTAGCCCTCCCCCCGCCTGCAGCTGGTCCAATCTGACCTGACCCACTTGGCTGGCACTCCTGTTCCTCCTTGTCACTTTGTGCCCTGACAATCAAAGGACAATGATGTATTGGTAAGAGGCTGGGACAGAGCTCTGCCAATTTGTTCAGACTGAGGGGCTGGGGCCAACTCTGCACTTTGTTTGCAAATGGCATGGTGAACCATTTTACTATCGATTGTCAAAAATATGCACACCTTCACCAGAACTGAAAACACTTCTGTAATGAAAAAGTAAGCCGTTGTAGGAAGAACGCTAAATACTGGATTTCACGGGACACACGTCAAGATGAGGGAGGTTTTGGTTAGATATTTGTAAATTAATTCATTCTGTATAGCTACTTACTCATTTTACAGATTTTGGGCGTTCTTACCTTGACAGCTTTCAACCACAAATCAGTAATTCTCCCAGAAGTTAGTGTTAGATCACCACAGGGATGACTCAAATCACACCTGTTCCAGACAATTGTATAGTTCATTTGGGATGTGTAAAGGTAACCAGAGACAAATCCACATAGAGCCTAAGTAGGCTGGGATTAAAACCCGGTGTTCTGAAACTATGAAGAAGCAGCAGCATTAACCATGTCACAATATGCTGCCCTCACATGTATATTTGTTGTGAGTCATATTTCTGAGATTTTGAATTTTTTTGGTACTTTTTTTCATTTATGATTAGATAAGGATCACCTTTATCCAGCAGGTCTTCATATTAAAAGACCATATTTATACATCTCTCTTGCCTTTTAAAAGTGAATGCTTGATAGAGTATGTACGCACTTCACAGTATCCATAAATTTCACTTTAACAAATAAAGTACCAAATTTGATTTCCTAAAGAGGCTTAATATATCAATACTGTGTTGTCCACTAAAATTACAGCACTTGACACACTGCCATTAATTACCTATTGTACTTGCATATAATGTACACTCCTTTCACACACAAAGGAACATGTGCAAAGCCAAATAAGTGCCAAGAGGAAATATCTTCATGTGGCATGTCACTTTTTCAAATGTTGGCATGCATTTCCCGTCTCCTCTAACTTGACCACATCTCTTTGCATTGATTGGATTAACTGTAGAAATTTAAAATAGCCTAAGATGGACCTTCCATTATCTATACTTACAACTATTTTGTATTAAACATTGAACAAAAAAAAGTTGAATAAATCATGTAAATAAAAAAAGTCTCATAAGATCAGTTTGATAGGAATAAAATGCTTTACTTCAGTTGGCTCATTTTGTCTTGCATTCATTCAGGTTTTTAGTAATCTTGTTTTGCCATTTTGTAAGCTCTAACTGTGCATGTAAAATGGATCTGTAACACTTTAGGCACTGCAAAAATGTATCATTTACTCTTATGTAACAAGACCTTAACAAAAAGATTCTTTTAGTCTTCATAGCACTTAAAAAATATCAGTAGATCGGTTATTCATCGCTGTGCAGTGTGGCATATTGACATGATGGTAAAATAACTTGTTAAAATTAAGGATTCCGAGATCTTCTAGTAAATGTGTAATATCAAGAGAAATGTGTCTCAGTTAAGCCACCTCAGCCACCACTCCAAAGAGAAGTCACATTGCAGAGATGAATAAACACTTTACTGATGCTTTGTAAGTGTTATTATTAGTATCAAACTATTATTGCAGGTCCATCTTCTAAAAATTGAACCAAACAGAAAAGAGTGGGCAGCACCTCTTGTAAAGTACAACTCCTTAAGTGTTGATAGTGTAGTTGCTTTTTAAATATTTATTATGTAATTTATTATTTACACTTAAACATGAAACACTTGTGAACCTTTTAAACTTAATGTATTCATATAACTGCTTTTTTAAATGTATAAAAACTAATATCATCAGATCAGGAACTATATTGTTCCATTTCATATTTAGTGTACCATGTCCACTATAAGATGCCTCTAATATCTAATTTCTCCAATACCAATCTTACATAACAAATGAGAAAAATTCAAGATGAAAGTGAAAGTGTTTTTATATAAAAGGCTATACGGTTGTAATCTAAAGTGAGTGAATAAGCATTCTTTGTGTAATAGTATTAAGAAAAGCCTTGGCCACCATAGCTGTAGTTTATCCTGGCAGCACAAGGCACACTCGCTCAACTGTATAGTTACTAACTGTATTAAATAGACCATGTGCTGGTCCAGCATCCTCGGCTCAAACCCCTGCCTGGTAACTGTCTATTTGGTGTTTGCATGTTTTCAGAGTGCCTGTGTGGGCTTTCTACCAACATTCCAAAGTCATGCATTATGTTAACTAGAGATTCTAAATTGCCTTTATGCTCATGTGCTTGTATATGTGAATGGATCCTGCAATTGACTGGTGCCATGTCCAGGCTTAATTCTAACCTTGCACCAGCTATTACCAGGATAGGCTCCAAAGTCTGTGAACTGAGTTGGTAGTGTTTAAATTGGGCTGAGCAAACAGTAAATGTCAGTACTGGCCAGAGTCATGCCTGCTTTTCATAAGTAAACATTTAGTACTCGCTGGCATAAAAAAAAAAAAAAAACACACGTGTTAGTAGTTTAAAACAGCTGGTTAATCAAGTGCAAAGTATGAAGTAATAAATGAAAATGCGCAAGGCATATTGGGCCAAATGTAGTGGCACAGTACTGGTAGGAACTGGCACAGCAAGATTACCAGTTATTCATTCTACTCCCAATTGCGCTTGACTATGTAAGGTGATGTGCAACATGTATGCAGATAGTTAATAGCATTGTCAATGAAAATCATTGCAAAATGTGAGAAGACATTTTTCATGTACTAGGAAGCAGAAGCAGCTAGAAAGCGAATACATTTGCTTTGAAACACAGAAGAATGAAAGAAATTGTGGTGCCAATTGTTATTTTTGCTTCTTTGGTACTACTCAATTCTTTCCCTTTGGCACTGCTTATTCTTTCCACAGTGCCCCCATTCTGTCCTTCTGCTTTGACATCCACATCACACTTAGCAGTTTCAGAGAACTGTCCTTAAGTGCTAGTGTACTTTGGATTCCATTTTACACAAATAATTCAAACAACTAAAGAGAGTGGTTAAAAAGGCATCTTTCAGAACTATTATTTTGACCACATGACAACACAGACTTAAATTAGTGAAAGCATAATAGAAAAAAATAAAAATCCTTGTTTCTAGTTCAGATGGACAACTGGCAAGACCACAGCTCCTACTAGATGTCTCTGTAAGTGGACTAAAGTAACATGGATTATAGGAAGTTGATTGTGGTGAAGCATACAAAACAAAAACCCTATCCAGAGTCTTAGGCAGCCTAGAAAGTGTCAAGATGATCTCACTCATAAGCACCCATCTCTTTCTTTGCAAATTGTTGGGTTGGCCCACGCTCTCTGGTCTTGTTGCAGTTGACTCATTTAACCAGCCAGCAGGAAGTTGTGCAGATGATGATGAATCACTGAAATTTGCATTTCCTTTGATTTATGCACTTGCACGTAGCATTTAGATAAGGCATGTTCATTCAATCCATTGCAGTATTCCTGTTATCATGCATAACATTTTATAACATAGCAGGTAGAATTTAAAAGTGGTTCCATATGAATCAAACATTGGAGGTATATACAAAATGTCGCAGTAACTAATGGAAGAGAGCTTAAATGTCGATGTATATAATGTAGCAAGTGGCTCAAAATTTAGGGTGCGCTTTTTTTTTTTTGTAAAAGGCTCAAAATAGAAAGGCTGCACCAGGAGGATGCGTTTGTGTGTATGTATATAAATATTTACCGTACTAGCAGAGTCTTCGGTACTCGCATCACCCCCAGTTGACTCCACTGCATTGGCTTCCTGTATGAGATCATATGTTCGACACTCCGCTTGCCACATACCAACCTAACAAACAGAAGAGCCACTAGTCTTCTTGCTATTGTGAGGATTCTTTATTCAACTCTGCACAAAAATACTAAATTACTGCTCCCTGGAGTCATCAGGAGCCTGTCTAATGGTCATGTTCCAATTGCACATAATTCACTATACTCCTGTGTATTGCTGTTCCTGTATTTACCAAATAGTAAGCATTTTATAAATAATGTACTACTGCTTCGTATTCATATACTGTATACAGGCTTATTTTTATCTTATTTTACTATATTATAAACATTGATATTTACTGTAGCATTTTTGTATACGAATTGCAGAGAGTATGATATGGTGAGGGAGATATTTTATTTACCAAGAAAGAGGTTGAAAGAATCATTTTCGGGTCATTTAATGGCCATTTTGTATTTAAAACCTTTTCAAGGATTGCAAAGAAGCACAATGGTCAGTCTTACCGACGCTGCTCATGCATATGACATACATATCGCAGAGTAACTGATAGGGTAAAACTGGAAGTGCAATTAGTGTTGACAAGCCCTAACAAATTATGGTGTAAAACAGATTGATGATGATGATGATTAAAAAAAAAAAACAAAAAAAAAAAAAAACACCACAACACTTGCCAGCAGTATGGCCTAGTGGCTAAAGCTCAGAATTGTACATTAAAAAGCTGTCAGTTGAATTCCCACCACTGATTTGCGATGTGTATCCAGGCAAGTCATTTAATCTGCTGCCGTGCTCTTAAAACACATACATAACTCATCTGTCTATCCTAGGTACAGTAACATATGCTGTAGTTTTGACACATTACCCATCCATTTGAGAAAGTAATCAGAACATTCTTTTTACCCACTCTTAGTTTTTTTTGATTTCTTCAGATCATTTCCGAACATTTCGCATTTAGGATTCTATATGTAGGAACCATAATGGAGGTGCCCTTTGCTTTAGGTCTATAGACTTTTCTTTAGCTGGTGCCTTTGTGCCTTTTTACGGAGTACAGACGGCTGTGGTGTTAATCTCCTTGTATATGCACACTGAACAGAAATCACACGCTTAGTTTTTCTACGATGATATCACACACACACACACACACACATTTTACCTCTAAACCTCACAATTGCTGACTATTCAATCCTTTTTAGCAATCTGCTGTTATTTGTAAACTCAGTTGAATAATTGTGGTTTGTTTCTCTTGGATTATTTTTTTCTGCCTGTGTATTTAAAGGATTTGGCAGTGGGTGCATGTTTTGCCATGTGAAGAAGAATCCTATTTGTTTATTAACTAAAAGCAGCTAATAAGAATAAAATAGCCATGTAAAATTTATATTATATAATATAAAAAATCCTACTAGTATGGCTTATAGACATTGAAAAAAAGAGGCCAAAACACGTGCTTGATTTGAAGGGGAGTGAAAAAAAATAACGTGAACATATGGATTCACAAAACCTGTCCCTGACTCTTAGGAATTTGTGTTTCGCAATGTAAAGTGCCTTTTGAGTGTATTTGCGGTGAGAGGCCTTGAATGAAATATGCTGTTGGTTGTTGAATAGAAAATGGTGGTGGACAATATCCAAGTGTGTGCTTGGGGCAAAGCCATTGTGATGGCCTTCTGGGAGGTATGAGCCCTCTGATTTTGGGGACCCTATGAAAGTTTTCCCTGCTAATTTCAAAGGCACTATCCTAAAACCACTTGGACCAGGTTAGGTCCCAAAAAAAAAGTTTCTTCACATGATCAATAGAGCAACCGGTTTTATTAATTGGGAATTTGATTGGCCCAATATGAGTGAATTTTGTTGGATTGAATATCTTGACAGTGTAAATTTTGCATGACCCTATAATGAGTAAAACAGCGTAGAATAGAGGCGCAGATTAAACAAATTTTAACAACCATTAAGCCATTATATACTTGTGCATTTTCTCTGAATCTAATATTTGTTTTTTATATGCTTTAGTACTAGGGTGTTGTACCGTTTTAGCCTTTATGATTACATTGATTACATCTTGCCTGAGAGGCCTTGAAAGCTTGCATATTGTAATCTTTTTAGTTAGCCAATAAAAGGTGTCATTTTGCTTGGCTTTTCTAATATGCTTTACATATTTACAACAGTTTCATTGTAAAAATGTGCAATTTTGATTCTTTGAATGCTAAGAAACTCTCCAATCCCATAATGTTATGGACTACTGCAAGTTTATAACCCTAGCCAAATCCCACTGCAGTGTAAGGTTTAGGTTAGGCAAAAGACCCAGAGTGCATTGACATTGGGTTAAGATGATTTTTGGGTGAAGGGTTTTCAAAAATTTTTTTGCTTTCCAGAAGAATTTATTAGGACACTGGTGCTCAAGCTATAGTGTCATCCGTGTTCTGTTTCAGGATGGAATAACCTATTTTAAAAATTTTTCTAATGTTGGCCATAAACTTAGTTACAACCAGGAAAACTTGATTGCACAAGTTTTTGTTCCTTTTTATTTATTAAAAATATATTCTTAACATACAAGGAATGTTTCTCTATGTGTGATTTTTTTTTTTTTTTTTTTTTTAAATCAATCATCAATCCATGCATTTGAGCCTGTGGCAGACTGCAAGTATTAGAGGATTTATGCATGCAGAAAGGACAGGGGGGTGGTGAAGATATTTTGTATCTACACTCCTTTATCCATGGTATCAACCTATTATTATTCTTGGAAGAGCTATTAAATGTTCATATTTATAGTCCGAATGGGGGATGGCATTGTGCTTTTGCATCCCAGTGTGACAGGAAGCTGACCTGAACTTCACCTTCCTACAGATTTTTGTGGTTAATATTAATTACAGAATTCATTTCCATATCTTACTAGGAGGTATCATGGTTACTGCATGCTTCTTGCTCTTAAGCTGCATAAACTTAGTTTCCACCATCTTGTGCACCTCACTTTATACATGCACAGATACACACTCCTTCTCTGGTGACACGGACAGCACAGACAGCATCTGGCAGTAAACACGCTGAACCTCCTCCTCCTTGGCATGGATAGATCATAGAGGCCTTACTTCAGAATCCATCTAAATTTACCGCCACGTTTCACATAGCAAGCTTTCACAGAACCGTAATGAATGGTTCATATCCAAATGTATCTTATGCATGAACATAGTGACATTTTCCCTGCCGTACCCAGCAACTTTCTCAATATGTTTACACTTGTGCTCATGTGGAAAATTGTTTGGAATTATTAATGAAGTCCAGTTTCCTAGGATTCTATACTCTACACTGTTCATAGATGAATTTCAGGAACCACATATGAGAGAGGGGCTAGCAAGCCCATGACAGAGACTGAACCAGCAACCTTGCCACACTACATTGGTAGATATCATTGAATGGGTTTCAGTATGTTGGGGGAAGGCCTCAGATCACCCCCCAGGCTGTTTGAGTCAAGCCAAAGGGAGTTGACAACACGGCCATTTTAATAATAATAATACTATATTTTATTTATATAGCGCCTTTCCCATGCTCAAGGCACTTACAGAATATAAGAAAGAATGGCAGGGTATACAGTATATAGCATTGTACCATAAAATAAATAAAGATTACAACAGTGAGTTCAGAGAAAAAAAAAAGCGTAACAGACAACATAATTGATGGTCTAGCGCACGCACACACACATACAGATTACATGAGCATCTTGACAGAGAAGTAAACAGAGAAGGGTAATAAAGTCAAGTAGAGCCAAAAGCCTTCCTGAACAGATGAATTTTGAGTTGTTTTTTAAAAGAATTCATGGAGTCGGCTGATCTAATTAATTTTGGTAGGTCATTCCAGAGTCTGGGTGCTATACAGCTGAAGGCCCTGTCACCCATGGAGTGTAGATTAGTGTGGGGCACAACAAGATTGCCAGAATCAGAGGACCGTAGTGGGTGAGCAGGCACATAGTGATGGAGAAGGTCACTGATATAGTTTGGCGCGAGGTTATTTAAGGCTTTGTAGGTTATTAGTAGGATTTTATATTCGATTCTGTATGACGTAGGGAGCCAGTGAAGAACTAAAATATTTTTTTTTAAAACTAATAAATAATAGCAGTGTAGGAAGGAGGTCGGAAACATGTTTGATTGTCTAGGTTTTTAGGGATTTTTTTTTCTTTCAGAATGTTGCAAAGCATCTCATTTTTAGACTGAATAGCAGCAGTTTGTGTTTCAAACTTTCACAATTCACCACCTCCTCCTTCCTGGGTGTTTTTCCTCTGGCAGAGACCAAAAACTATACTCTCACAGACTGATATAGCATGATAATAAAAATAAGCAATAATAAAAGGCAACAAAAGCAACAGTGATAAAATGAGAAATTAGATATAGAATTTATGAAAAAATAAGATTTCATAAATAGTATACTTACACAAGTTTAAAAAGTGTATTAAGCACACAGACTAATGATGCACTGAATATTATTTCTCTACACTGCTGCCTACCAGCACTTAACATATTTCTGAACTGGGAGGATTAAAGGGTTAAGAAATACTGCATATATATTTAAAAGATGAAAGTTGCAACACAAATACATGAAAAGCTGGATCACCTTTGTTCAGGTCAGGGCTTCTCTCTTAATAAATAACAGAGGGAGAATTGGCAAATTATTGAGATCATCTTTTACGTTTCCTGCTTGTATTTTTACCAGTGGTCGCCACCTTGTGGTAAACAAATCCTTCACTATTACCAGAGAGTTGGTTTGGACTATTGATCAATTAAGAAAAAAAAAAAAACACATCTATTAGGAAATAAGATTGATGGTATGTCTATATAAAAAAAACACCAAAAAAGAAACATTGTGTTGTCAGGATTTTTTTTTTCCCCCTAATGCTTTTAAAACTGGTTTGGTAATTATGCCAAGCTTAAAAAATTTACATTTATTTAGCACTACCCTGTGACACAAACTTCCAGATGTCCAATCCGAAGTTCCACAAGAAGAGACCAATCACATCAGAGGGTACCCCTAACTTTTTGCCTTTTGTGTGGTACCCAACATTCTGACTATTTTTTGGAAATTTGCATACTGATCACGAAGTCTGGTATGAAAACTAGTGCTGGGCGGTGTACCGGTTCATACCAAAAAATGTTATTTATTCTTGTTATGATATGGATTTTTCATATACCGCAACACTAGTTTAAATATCCTAAACAACGTTCAGCATGTGGCGCAGCAGGAAACTGTTTAAGGGGGACCTTTTTCCACTGCTGCACCGCTAAACACGAATGTAACGGAGTACATGCATTAGTGGAGATATTGAACGGTGAAAATGGACAGAGAACATTCTGAAACTGAAGCTGTAGCAGACAATAAAGTTGAACATGACACAGAAGAACTTTTGCCGAAAAAAGGAGCCGTGTCTGTTGTCTGGAGATATTTTGGTTTTAAAAGGTCGGATGTGGACCATTATGTTCAAATTTGTGAATACTGTTTCAATACTACTGGATAATACTGCAAGCCAAGTTGTACTTGTTTTATTTTTTTCAATACTGTGTAATGTACCTGGGTACTGTGTAATAGTGTGACGACATGTTGACTTTATTATCGTAGTTTGTCATTAAAGTACAACATCATAAACTAAACTTCATCTTAAAATGAATATTTAATTTACTAGATTTTCTCAAACCCCGTCATAAGTTATGTAGCACATTAAATGCTTTGTGTTGTGTTCCCCGACCCAGTTGTTACTTGCTACGTGCTTCTTAAACTGACTTCCTCTTGCACTAAGAGGAGGCGCAGATAGCACACAGAATACATTCATTTCATGATATTCCTGCTCTCTGAACATTTAGAATGCTAAGATAAATACTTGGTATCATTTTCATGATGAAATGCATTAAAGCATGTATTAATCATGTGGGGGCACGATGGCGTGGAGGTTGCACTGCTGCCTTGCAGCAATGGGGTCCCAGGTGTTCCCTGCCTTGAATTTGCATGTTTTTCTGGTGGGTTTACTCGGTATTCTTCAGTTTCCTTTCAAAGTCATGTAGGATGTGGGGTTTTGTTATGTTATATTGACCCTGCTAGTGTATGTATTGCTCGTATTCACCCTGTGATGTGCTGGCGCAACGTTCAGGCCTTGCACACAATGCTTGCTGGGATGGGCGCACCCCTGAATGGTTGGCATAATTAAACATGTAGAACGAAAATTTTTTTCTGAACACTCCGAGGTCCAAGTTTATAACTAGTTTTAATTTCACAAAGACGTTTATCGTGTGGTGATTGGTTATGTGGAGAAAGAAAATGGAAGGATAGGAACTAAGGGTTTGGTACGACAGACAGCACGCATGCAATAAAGAAAGTCGGCTCAGAACAACATCCATTGAATTCTACAGTATGTTCATGTCACCGACCACCAGACCACGAACCCAGCATTTACACAATATTTCAGTTAAACCTGTGCGATACCCATTCATACATCCAGTTTTTTTGGAGCCTCGTTACACCTGCCATAAAGTTCTCTACACTGAATATACACCTGGGGACCCCTTACTGCGAGGAAGCAGCACTACCACCACAGTACCGTGCCTGTTTAATACATTTCATGATGAAAATGATAAAGTATTTATCTTAGCATTGTACATTTTCAGAGAGCTAGAATATCATGAAGTGAATGTATTCTGTGCAGCGATAGCTGCCTGTGCCTCCTCTTAGTGCAGAGGAAGTCAGTTTAAGAAGCGCATAGCGAGTAACAACTGGGTTGGGGAACACTTAACACAAAGCATTTAATGTGCTACAATAGTTATGACTGGGTTTGAGAAAATCTAGTAAATTAAACATTGATTTTAGGATGAAGTTTAGTTTACGACATTCTACTTTAATGACAAAATAAACTAAGAATAAAGTGGAAATGTCGAGAATAAAGTCAACATGTTGACTTTATTCTCGACGTAGTTATTTTTTTTCTTCACTGTGGCCCTAATACGCTTCCGTAGGGCTATACCATAAATAGCATTATAAATGCAAGTTTATTTTTTATGTATATAGCTTAGCTTGAAGCAAGGTCCATATTAATGCAATTTGCCTTAATGATGGTTCAGTTGGTAAAGATGTCATCACCAAGTTGGACTTATTTTATTTTGATTTGGTGAATACTGTGTAATGCACCTGGGCTTGAAATAATAGTATTATTACTGGAAGTTGCACTATTTATTTTATTGTTATTATTTGTTTGTTTAAATATTATGCAGTTTAATGATGGTAAAGTTGTTTAAAAAGTCACTTTAACGTGTCAGTGGACAGAGATTGTTAACATTAACAGAGAGTGTAGTTGGTTTACAAAAAATATTTACTATTTATTCCTTTTCTAAGACATGTTCAGTGCAATACAACGTTTGACAAGCACCTCTGGATATTTTACTAAGTCTAAATGCCTCTCTGGATGGTTGCAAATATGTTGTACAAATTTTAGTTTAAGTTGTTTGCAAAATTTGTTCAATAAAAAGGTTCTATATTTTGACTACAATTGTCAAGCAATGTGATTCCCTCTCTTCATTAGTGCCACCCCCTTGAAAACTATCACTTTATGGGGCCATGCAAACCTGTATTAATACTTGTGTGCACATTAAAATATTTTTTTGTACAATCTATAATTCTCTTGACAGTGGAATAGGTTATTCTTAGCCAGTCTACTGCAGTAATTGCAGTGGAAAATGTGGTTAACATCCACTCATGCATGAGGAAAAAAATACCGTTGAATACCGTGAAACCGGTATAATTTTGAAAAATACCGTGATATAGAATTTTGGTCATACTGCCCAGCACTAATGAAAACAATTGCAAATTTTGATTATTTCCGTTTTATTTGAATTGAATATTATGTATTCTATCGGAAGGAGAAACTGTGAAAACCAGTAACATGACAAATTATTGGATTGTTCTGTTAAAAAGTGTGTACACCCAAACTTAAGATTTGTACATGTCTTTTTCCCATTTCATTAATGAGATTTTTAACTTAACCATATAAAAAACAAAAAGCAGCACTGGACCATTTTTATATTGAACGTGTACTCAACTGAACACCTCAAGTAAATTATACACACATTCTGTGCAATTTAGCATTGTAATGTGTTAACATTGACATTATCTTATCCAAGCAGATTGGTTTGTAGTAAAGTGGGGAAAAAATGTTTGAAGGTTTTACTACTTTTACAACTTCCCAAGGTTCATATTTAGATTTAGAAAGGTGTCATTTTGCTGGATATGTTAACTATTTTGAAACCAGTATCTGTTGGTTGTTCCAGCTATTGCTTCATCCAACAGTGAAGTACTGAAGCCTATCCTGGCACCATTTTGCAGTAGGCAGAAATAAAACCTGAATAGGGTGCCAGTCCAAAGGGCATACTCTCTCACCTTTGAAGTTTGCCTGTCCAATGACAAATGAGATCTTGGGGAGAATGTGCACGTTCAGTATCAATAGCAGCCAAGCCAGGCTGTAAACCCAGGTTTTTCAAGTGCAGAGCTGGCACTCCTCAAACCTGAATTGAATTAAATGGGTTCAGAAGTTCTGTATAATAATAATACAGTATATTCATCTATATGTTAAATCAAATTCCAAAGTAGTAATACCACCTATGCAAGATCAGGTATTTAGATTGATTTATACAATTAAAGGTCAGTAACAAATAACCGTTATTAAAAAAAAAAAAAGAAAAAAAAAAAAAAGTCATTGAGTATCATGTTCCAATAATCCAATGTAACATTTCTAATAATCCACAAATCCAGTTTTTTTCCACCCCAAATAAGAACTGCATGCCATGCCTAATTTAAAATTTTCAGTCTTTGCAAGCTTTAAATAGTGCAATATACTATCAATTGTACCCATTTAGGAAGCTAAGGTAAATATTGTATTAACAATTGTTAAACTGTCAACTCTCATTTTTAAATTATGAGGCTACTGCCCCAATCTCAAATCTGTCTACAGTGCATCCGGAAAGTATTCACAGCGCATCACTTTTTCCGTGTTTTGTTATGTTACAGCCTTATTCCAAAATGGATTAAATTCAATTTTTTCCCTCAGAATTTTACACACAACACCCCATAATGACAACGTGAAAAAAGTTTACTTGAGGTTTTTGCAAATTTATTAAAAATAAAAAAAACTGAGAAATCACATGTGCATCGACAAAGTATTTTGAATATGATGCCACAAGCTTGGCATACCTATCCTTGGCCAGTTTCGCCCATTCCTCTTTGCAGCACCTCTCAAGCTCCATCAGGTTGGATGGGAAGCATTGGTGCACAACCATTTTAAGATCTCTCCAGAGATGTTCAATCGGATTCAAATCTGGGCTCTGGCTGGGCCACTCAAGGACATTCACAGAGTTGTCCTGAAGCCACTCCTTTGATATCTTGGCTGTGTGCTTAGGGTTGTTGTCCTGCTGAAAGATGAACCGTCGCCCCAGTCTGAGGTCAAGAGCGCTCTGGAGCAGGTTTTCATCCAGGATGTCTCTGTACATTGGTGCAGTCATCTTTCCCTTTATCCTGACTAGTCTGCCAGTACCTGCCGCTGAAAAACATCCCCACAGCATGATGCTGCCACCATCATGCTTCACTGTAGGGATGGTATTGGCCAGGTGATGAGCGGTGCCTGGTTTCCTCCAAACGTGACGCCTGGCATTCACACCAAAGAGTTCAATCTTTGTCTCATCAGACCAGAGAATTTTCTTTCTCATGGTCTGAGAGTCCTTCAGGTGCCTTTTGGCAAACTCCAGGCAGGCTGCCATGTGCCTTTTACTAAGAAGTGGCTTCCGTCTGGCCACTCTACCATACAGGCCTGATTGGTGGATTGTTGCAGAGATGGTTGTCCTTCTGGAAGGTTCTCCTCTCTCCACAGAGGACCTCTGGAGCTCTGACAGAATGACCATCGGGTTCTTGGTCACCTCCCTGACTAAGGCCCTTCTCCCCCGATCGCTCAGCTTAGATGGCCGGCCAGCTCTAGGAAGAGTCCTGGGGCCTCATGTATAAATGGTGCGTACGCACAGAAATGTTGCGTACAAATGTTTCCACGCACAAATCGCGATGTATAAAACCTAAACTTGGCGTAAATCCACGCACATTTCCACGGTAACTCATACCTTGGCGTACGCAATTTCTCCGCTCGGTTTTGCAGACTGGCGGCACCCAGCGTCAAAGCAGTGCTACTGTTCCTGTGTGGTCTTTCTAAGATCCACATTCCTGATGCGGCTTTATAAATACACTGAAACTAAATTAACCTGCAGCAATATAATGGTCCAGGGAATAGCCATAGTATTCCAAATACCATAACTGCTTTAGCGTTGTTACGCTCACTGCATCTTGTTCTTCTTTTTCCTGCTCCCGTTAAGGGTTGCCACTGCGGATCATCTTTTTCCATATTACTCTCACTGCACCACTCGGAGTATTTATATCACTGTATCTGAGTGTGAATCACAGCAGCAGCTGATCGGAAAGAGAATTATTAGTATACAGTTTCAAGTACACACTACCTCAACCACGGCAACTACAGTTATAATATTGCACAACCTGCGCTACTTTATAAAGCACGTATGATGACCATATAATTTTTAAGATGAAATGCAGCAAAATATGTTGCTTATAGTATACAGATAAAACTTTAACTTCATTTAAATAATCTGCATTGTTAATAATTAAACATGTGAGGACACGGTGCCGCTGCGTATAGCTGGTTCACGGATAGCTCCTGCCTTACGCTGTATTATTGCTGGTGCTGACGTGACACTGGAAGGATAGACGGATAGAATAATTAAACATGTACTACGAACATATTTCAATGTTCCTTAAAAGTTTTGAAGAATCGGCGTTCTAAGCTTACAGATGGCTTAACATCTATTACAGAGCTGATTGTGTGGCGATTGGGTATTTGGAGAAAGAAAAGTACGTTTGAAAGAGACAGTACTTCTGTAATAAATTATTTCATCGAAGGTTGCACATGGCGCAGCAAGCCTCTTGCGTGAGATATGAACAATCACTGCGCCACCGTGTTCCCATGTTTAATAACATGCTTTCATTGCTATCATCATGAAAGATATCACGTATACATCTCAGTATTTTAATTATTCAGAGAGCTGTAATATCTCGAATGTAATGGATTCTGTGTCCTGTCGGAGAAAGAGAAAGAACGGAAGCACGTAGTGATTCACACACAGAGCACATAGAAGATCAAATACAGAACAAAGCATTTAACGTGCTACTTGAGAAACTAGTAAAATGATTTTAAGATGAAGTTTATGATGTTCTACTTTAATGGCAAAATAAACTACGTGATTAAAGTGGAAATTGAGATTAAAGTTGACATTTTGTGCTTTTTTCCCCACTGTGTGCCTATTTGTTTTGTCTGTATCCTAATAAGCTTTCATATGACACTCAGACGGTGGGCTACGACTCGCCTTTTCACGGCGACTTTGATATGTGATTTCTTTTTTTATTTCGGGCACCGTGTGACTTTGTGAACTTGGATCTTTCGAGTTTCTCCGACACTCTGTCACTCGATCGACTTTCTTTTGTTGATTATACCACTGTTTAACACTAGAATTACCAGAGCCTACGAAAAAACTCGTAAATCTGTCCCACCTTAAATCCGTTTGCACCTCTCCGCCAGAGTCCTTTGTCATCTAAATGTGCTGATAAACAAAAGCTACTAGCAGCCAGCTATTCCATCCCCCCACCGACTTAGAATGAACTTCTCTCCTAGCTCAAGCCTTGCCTTGATTTGATTACCTGGGATTGAAGTGGAGTTTTAGAGTGGAAATAATTCTAGCGTTATTTGGAATACACGCATTTCATGTGTGTTCCATTTCTATAGTAGGCTGTGCAAACACATTTTTAAAACAAACGTTTTCATATTCTAATAGTAAATGACAAAATGTAGGCATAAACTATATAACGTATGAAGCCTGAAGTCCATATATCAAAGAAACACTTTCACAAAAGGTACAAATAAGAGAACACGTGCGCTTTCATTCAAAAATATAAAAAAAAAAAGCCGCGTTAGCATGCCGCATTGACAGTCTTACTACAACCGCCGCGGTGGCGTAATGGTAGCAGCTCCTAACTGCGAATCAGAGGGTGGCGAGTTCGATCCCGCACGGCTCCACTTCGAGAAATGAACTGCTCTTATTCTTACAATTTTAGAATAACAACATAAATTTGATTTCAGTCTGTAACAGCCGGTGTAACTTATGATACTGGTAAAGGTTAGCTTTTTTTTTTTTTTTTTTTTAATTCACTTTTCATTCTCGCAGTCGCATTCAGAATCAATCCATACAACCCCATCTGACACAGCTGGTTTCACATAAAGTGCACTTTTATTCAAGACTATAACCGAAGAATAAAGAAAGCAAGTTACAGTTGGTGGTTGATACGACAGCTTGCGTGGTGCAATGTTAAGAACTGCTGATTTCCGATCCGTGCTATATAAAATCATCACATTCAAATATTAACAGTTCCCACACACCCAAGGTCCGCCATTCCTACATTTACGACATGTGTACTTGTTGCAGTGTACACACCTCTCTGTGCTATGGTTCCTATTACAGTGAATGAGCACCTGACACTGTACTTTCTTCCCTGGGGGAAGCTGAGGTCTTAGAACGGAGGTTTGTTGATGCTGTATCATCTTTTCTTTTTCCATCGCCTTTTCCTGTAAGAAGCGACGACGAAGTTCCTCTGCAAGGTGAGCCATGAACACTCTTCTTTTCTCAGCGGACCCCGTGCATGCCTTATACAGTACGTGTGCGTTCATCGCTGCTAGGTCAAGGATGTTGTAGAACACAGCAACCGGCCACCTGCGTGTTCCTGTTCGCACTGAATAAGCACGCGCCTTCTGGTCCATGATGTCAACGCCACGCTGGGGAAAAAAGAAAGACAAATATATGTGACATTTTGAAGAAATCATTTTATCACCAGAATAGCACCAGAATACTTCGTCACACTAATATTTTTTTCATTAGCATACCTTCATGTGGTTGTAGTCTGTGACCGTGTTTGGTTTTTTTTTTTTTTTATCTTGCCCAATCTCCACATCATGGTGCATTGTGCTGAGAATGCAGACAGACTTCATCTTTTTGGGCACATACACTGTCAGCATGGCACTGGGAGATCTAAACACCAGTGTGGAGAATTGTTCGTGTACTGAACTGACTTTAGCTGCAGGTGGAAGTTCCCGTCGCACTTTATTCATGGTGCCAAGCAGAGTTGTATTGCGGTGCAGCAGTCTATTAGCCAGCGAAAGTGACGTGAAGAAGTTGTCTGTTGTTACGGTTCTGCCTTTTTGGATTGCGGCAGATTTGGAGACAAAGTACATGTGCAATGCCACTCCTTATTTAGGAAAAGATCCCAGTCATCCCATGGGAGAAAGACTTTCCGAGTCTGTGGTCATAAAGCTTATGGAGCCATTTCTGGACAAAGGCAGAACCGTAACAACAGACAACTTCTTCACGTCACTTTCGCTGGCTAATAGACTGCTGCACCGCAATACAGCTCTGCTTGGCACCATGAATAAAGTGCGACGGGAACTTCCACCTGCAGCTAAAGTCAGCTCAGTACACGAACAATTCTCCACGCTGGTGTTTAGATCTCCCAGTGCCATGCTGACAGTGTATGTGCCCAAAAAGATGAAGTCTGTCTGCATTCTCAGCACAATGCACCATGATGTGGAGATTGGGCAAGATAAAAAAAAAAAAACCAAACACGGTCACAGACTACAACCACATGAAGGTATGCTAATGAAAAAAATATTAGTGTGACGAAGTATTCTGGTGCTATTCTGGTGATAAAATGATTTCTTCAAAATGTCACATATATTTGTCTTTCTTTTTTCCCCAGCGTGGCGTTGACATCATGGACCAGAAGGCGCGTGCTTGTTCAGTGCGAACAGGAACACGCAGGTGGCCGGTTGCTGTGTTCTACAACATCCTTGACCTAGCAGCGATGAACGCCCACATACTGTATAAGGCATGCATGGGGTCCGCTGAGAAAAGAAGAGTGTTCATGGCTCACCTTGCAGAGGAACTTCGTCGTCGCTTCTTACAGGAAAAGGCGATGGAAAAAGAAAAGATGATACAGCACCAACAAACCTCCGTTCTAAGACCTCAGCTTCCCCCAGGGAAGAAAGTACAGTGTCAGGTGCTCATTCACTGTAATAGGAACCATAGCACAGAGAGGTGTGTACACTGCAACAAGTACACATGTCGTAAATGTAGGAATGGCGGACCTTGGGTGTGTGGGAACTGTTAATATTTGAATGTGATGATTTTATATAGCACGGATCGGAAATCAGCAGTTCTTAACATTGCACCACGCAAGCTGTCGTATCAACCACCAACTGTAACTTGCTTTCTTTATTCTTCGGTTATAGTCTTGAATAAAAGTGCACTTTTATTTATGTGAAACCAACTGTGTCAGATGGGGTTGTATGGATTGATTCTGAATGCGACTGCGAGAATGAAAAGTGAATTAAAAAAAAAAAAAAAAAAAAAAAGCTAACCTTTACCAGTATCATAAGTTACACCGGCTGTTACAGACTGAAATCAAATTTATGTTGTTATTCTAAAATTGTAAGAATAAGAGCAGTTCATTTCTCGAAGTGGAGCCGTGCAGGATCGAACTCACCACCCTCTGATTCCCAGTCAGGGGCTGATACCATTACACCACTGCAGCAGTTGTAGTAAGAGTGTCAATGTGGCATGCTAACGCGGCTTTTTTTTTTTTTTTTTTAATTTTTTGAATGAAAGCGCACATGTTCTCTTATTTGTACCTTTTGTGAAAGTGTTTCTTTGATATATGGACTTCAGGCTTCATACGTTATATAGTTTATGCCTACATTTTGTCATTTACTATTAGAATATGAAAAACGTTTCTGTTTTAAAAATGTGTTTGCACAGCCTACTATAGAAATGGAACACACATGAAATGTGTGTATTCCAAATAACGCTAGAATTATTTCCACTCTAAAACTCCACTTCAATCCCAGGTAATCAAATCAAGGCAAGGCTTGAGCTAGGAGAGAAGTTCATTCTAAGTCGGTGGGGGGATGGAATAGCTGGCTGCTAGTAGCTTTTGTTTATCAGCACATTTAGATGACAAAGGACTCTGGCGGAGAGGTGCAAAACGGATTTAAGACGCGATTTAAGGTGGGACGGATTTACGAGTTTTTTCGTAGGCTCTGGTAATTCTAGTGTTAAACCAACAAATAGTACGTTTATCCTTTGCCTCCACTTCGTATTCGCTGAAATTCTTATATTTTCCCCTGTGCTTTTCCCATTGTCTTTTCACAGAAGGCTATTTATATTGATTTGCATATTCAAAGAGGCGTAATTCTGGGAGGAGTTGGGGCGGGACAGAAGGCGCGTGCACGTGCGTTACTTTTCACGCTGATCGGGATTTATGTAGTGGAAGAACGTGAAATTTTGCGTGCGCACA
This sequence comes from Erpetoichthys calabaricus, assembly GCF_900747795.2. Taxonomy (NCBI): domain Eukaryota; kingdom Metazoa; phylum Chordata; class Cladistia; order Polypteriformes; family Polypteridae; genus Erpetoichthys; species Erpetoichthys calabaricus. The sequence continues at coordinate 174,543,709 of NC_041394.2, forward strand.
GATTCCTGCATCCCGCTTTTGTGCTTACGCCATGTTATAGTGTGAGTTCTACGCACGGCGTTATACATGAGGCCCCTGGTGGTTTCGAACTTCTTCCACTTACGGATGATGGAGGCCACTGTGCTCATTGGGACCTTCAAAGCAGCAGAAATTTTTCTGTAACCTTCCCCAGATTTGTGCCTCAAGACAATCCTGTCTCGGAGGTCTACAGACAATTCCTTTGACTTCATGCTTGGTTTGTGCTCTGACATGAACTGTCAACTGTGGGACCTTATATAGACAGGTGTGTACCTTTCCAAATCATGTCCAATCAACTGAATTTACCACAGGTGGACTCCAATTAAGCTGCAGTAACATCTCAAGGATGATCAGGGGAAACACGATGAACCGGAGCTCAATTTTGAAATTCATGACAAAGGTTGTGAATACTTATGTACATGTGCTTTCAATTTTTTTAAATTTTTAATAAATTTGCAAAAATCTCAAGTAAACATTTTTCACGTTGTCATTATGGGGTGTTGTGTGTAGAATTCTGAGGAAAAAAATGAATTTAATCCATTTTGGAGTAAGGCTGTAATATAACAAAATGTGGAAAAAGTGATGCGCTGTGAATACTTTCCGGATGCCTTGTACATGCTCAGCAGAGGAAGTTCTGGGCAAGGGGTGGGGTAAAATTGTAGAAGGCATACCGAAAGTCGCCTTTAAAGACGGGAAGTATTTGTATCAGTACAATTGTTGTTTTCACAACAAGTAATGGGGGCCCGCTTAGTGGTAGTCAAAAGAGGAATGGGAGGGGAGCAAGGCACCTCAAAATGACAGTCTGAGAAGCAGACTCTGCAGGAACATGCTAAAGAGAGAGAGAGAGCACTTGGCAAGAGATGCACAGACAAATGAGAAGAAAGAGGAAAGGCTTAAGCGTAGGGCAAAAATAGAATACATTTAAAAATATTTGATGTTACCTGTCTTTGACAGGTAATGGGTAGTTTGAGTATAAAGGGGTTTTATTTTTGCAATAATTTTATGGGATCTAAAATGTCTCTTTTTATTTAAAAATTTGCATTCTTTTTTTGACATAAATTGCAACAGAAGCAGCAATCAAGGTTGTGGACTTGGAAACTATTAACTGTTAGATCCAACACCAAACCACTTTGCTTCAGTGTACTGGGGCAGCTGCTCATTTTTGCCCCACTATCTGTTGGCAATTATGTAAATTAATATCAACTGTATTTTCATGATACATTGTAATACTTCTAGAAAGTCTCCATGATTAGACACAGAGTTTCATTTTTGCCCCACTATCTGTTGGCAATTATGTAAATTAATATCAACTGTATTTTCATGATACATTGTAATACTTCTAGAAAGTCTCCATGATTAGACACAGAGTTTCAATGCATGTGAAGTCACCGACACATTTCTGAGTCAGGATAGTAAGTCTTTTTTTTTTCGCCCCCCCCCCCCATATGAGAACTGGTGGTAGTCTTCTAAACTAGGACATGTCATTTTATCATGTATTTTTATTATTAGAAAAAGCTTAAAGCCTCCATTGTCTTTGCAGTTTGACAGGTAGTTTGGAACTGTCAGGCAGAAGCACTAAGTCCTGGGTTCAAGTTCCATCTCAAACCTTGTGTGGATTTTGCCCATAATACAGGTTATAACATGGTGTGGCTGTGTGCATTAGCATGCTCTGCAGTGAACTTGTATCCCATCCAGGGTTGGTTCCCATCAGTCCTGTGGCAATAGGCTTCAGCTCATTAGACGGGTTGTTGAAAACTGTTCTCCAGCATTGGAGCAAATCGATGTGACTACCAGCCTCCTAGGTGGGAATAAGCCCTGAGCAACAATGGCATCTCTTCTTGAGCAATGGAGACTAATGCTTTATTATGATTTATTATGAACAGTCATACAGTAGTTGACTTTTTTTGCATACTCTTTCAATTATACACACTATTTGGTTACATACGTACAATAAATTTGATGTTCTATGCTTTGGGTGCTGACAAGGCTGGGTTGTGGTGTGGCGTTATTGAGAACATTTGTCCTGGGCTGGTGGGAGAACATTATGGTCTGTGCACAAATACACGGTTTGTAATTGCAATATCAGTAATAATATGTGGTAATTTGACAATAGTGTCAACTGAATCATCTGAAGATCTACTATGCCAATTTAATGACTAAAAAATTACTTGTGTTCAAATTGTACCAAGAAAGACTGAACAGTATTGCAGCCTTGTCCAATAAGTGAATTTTACAGGTGTTATGAATGAATTTACAAACGCTCAGAGGTAATTCTATAGAAAGTAGTGGAGTAAAGATGAACCTGTTACTTTAATAAGTAAATCAACAAATACAACAAAATATTCCCTTTTGTACTGTTACAAAATAAGTGCTGATAACCTGTCATTTGGCTTGAAATGTAAAACAAAAGCACATTGGCAATGTTATGTATTTTACTTAATGTTATAAAGTACACATAGTCTGTTAGTTGCAGTTTTGTTACATGGCCATTTGTTAAATGGTAGTGAGGCTGAGGCAGGGTCTGTTATGAAAGTCGTGTCACAGGCCTTAATTTGTATAATGGCCCCTTGCAAATGTGTAAAGCAAGTCATTGAAATATTAACATTGTCTTTTTTTCTTTTCATAACTATTACTTTCTTGTGGAAAGTTACATTTTAAATACCTTAAATGTAATTTTGGTACCAGTCAGCACTCAGATGGCAAATATTCTTAACATACTCGAGTTGCATTTTAAGGTTCTAAAATTACATTAAATTGGTCATATGTAATTAGTTTTACTAAAAATGTTAAAGTGACATTATTAAATGGGGAAATGCTCCTTGGTGTTCATTAATCACAATGAAATTGGATATCTGCAATTTGAATTCTGGCTGTTCAAAACGTAATTGCAACTATCTTTAATTAGAACTGACTTGTGAAAATACTAAATATTAATGAAGCCATGAAATCCTTCATACCAAACAGATGGCTGAAGCTTTTTAGACCAAACAAAATGCCATCAAATTTGACTTTTTACCGTTCTATGCAAGTGACATCACCACCTTGTGGCACTCTGTTAGCAGCAGGCAGTAATCGGCCAGACTATTGAGGCGTGGCTTATATGACTGTGTCATGATGTACTGGAGTTGTATTTTTGTTGTCTTAAAAAGGCAAAACCAAAGCATAGTTTTTCAGAATTCAGCTTTTCCAGTTTTGAGCTATACACTAATCCCTCGCTATATCGCACTTCGACTTTCACGGCTTCACTCTATCGCGGATTTTATATGTAAGCATATTTAAATATATATCGCTGATTTTTTGCTGGTTCGCGGATTTCTGCGGACAGTGGGTCTTTTAATTTCTGGTACATGCTTCCTCAGTTAGTTTGCCCAGTTGATTTCATCCAAGGGACGCTATTGGCAGATGGCTGAGAAGCTACCCAACCAGAGCGCGTATTACGTATTAAATAAAACTCCTCAACTATATTGTGAGCACGGGGGCTGTTCTCACCCCTAGAGGATATGGCTGCTCCTCAAAAAATGCTGAAAGATTACTTTCACATTGCTCTCTTCCTTGCTGGGCTTACATATGGCTGCTTTATCAAGCGATATGCTTCCCGCACTGTGCTTCGCATACTTAAAAGATCAAACAGCACATATTGATTTTTGATTGTTTGGTTTTCTTTCTCTCTCTCTTGCTCCGACATTCTCTGTTTCTGACGGAGGGGCTGTTCGCACCACTAGACGATATGGACGCTCGTCTAAAAATGCTGAAAGATTACCTTCACGTTGCTCCCATCTGTGCAGCTGCTTTGTCAAGCAACATGCTTCCTACATGGTGCTTCGCATACTTAAAAGCTTGAACAGCACGTATTGATTTTTGATTGTTTGTTTTTCTCTGTCTCTCTCTCTCCGACATTCTCTGCTCCTGACGGAGGGGGTGTGAGCAGAGGGGCTGTTCGCACACTGGCCTTGAGGATACGGATGCTCCTCTAAAAAATGCTGAAAGACTACCTTTACATTGTACATCCTTGCAGCTGCTTTGTCTAGCGGTGCTTTGCATACTTAAAAGCCAAACATCACCAATTGATTTCTGATTGTTTGCTTTTCTCTCTCTCTGGCATTCTCTGCTCCTGACGCGCACTCCTTTGAAGAGGAAGATATGTTTGCATTCTTTTAATTGTGAGACAGAACTGTCATCTCTGTCTTGTCATGGAGCACAGTTTAAACTTTTGAAAAAGAGACAAATGTTTATTTGCAGTGTTTGAATAAAGTTCCTGTCTCTCTACAACCTCCTGTGTTTCTGTGCAAATCTGTGACCCAAGCATGACAATATAAAAATAACCATATAAACATATGGCTTCGTGAATTTTCATCTTTCGCGGGGGTTCACGCAACCCCCGCGATCGAGGAGGGATTACTGTATCTGAAGCCTATTTTAAGGTCTTAGAGATCCAAATTCAGCAACATTGGGTACAAGGTAAGAAGCAGTCCTGAATCCAGTGCAAGTTAATTAAGACACATTCAAAAATACACAAACAAAATTGTTTAAAATTTTAAACAGATGTCAAACTTTCAGCCATGACAGACAAATTACACAAAGATCAGCAGTTCAAAAAGCCAGTTTGATCTACATATGAAAATTAGAATATTATTTTGAAGTCCACTACCAGATGTTTTCTTTTGCTCCCAACTTTACAGTCATATCTGGCTGAATGGCACGGTGTCTTTTTGATTATTGAAGCGTTCTCATCATAAATATACAACACTGTATAATAAATTTATTCAATTGTCAGTATCACCACCTGTCCATGGTAAGTGTATGTCCTTAAACATTTTTGGCACAAAGTTGGCATGTCATTTAAATAAAACTGGGGCTGTAATGAATCGCCCATTCAGACAGATGTGTTAGCAGTGGGATACTGGACTTAAATGTATAACATTGTATTAGCTATAGTACAGGGAACATTTTAATTTCAGTATGTCGAAGGACATCTAGCATTTCCAGATCAAATCAACTCACAACTGCCTCTTATTTGATAAACAATGCACCGATCCTCCACCTTGGAGGTCTTAAACCAACATAGCTCTTCCATGTTGGTCACTCAGCAACTACTCAAAGACCAGCATCTCCTGGCCTTACTCCAGAAGAGAGCTCCAGTATCCTTGTTTTGGGAAATATTTAGACTTAATTGAATTATCCGAGAACAACTTTTGGACTGCAGTTTGGCTAGTCCTTCCCTCATTGCCAAGGACAGGTATGCTCTCTCTTCATGGCTAGGTCAGAATAAGCGTGGATAAAACCTGGATTTGACAAAGTGATACCAAAAAGCCAACAAGGAGGAATCTGACCAGGCAAATAAGAAGAATGACCCTTGTCTGGCTTCAAAGAGGTTCTGGTAAACCATAGGATGACTAAGGAGGTGTATTTGGGATTCATCCAGGCTATTTTTACGCAATGATGGGCAAATGCTGAAGGAATACTAAGCACTCCTGGACTTAATGTGGATACACCAATCCAATCCACTATCATGGGTGCATTTCTATTCTGGTACTCACAGTCTGTGCTTATGGGTTCGAGTGGAGAACAAAATTCCTGGGCTCATGGTCTGCGATACACCAAGGAGCAGGAGTGGCATTCATAAAACTGGCATGTAGCCATTAATCCAGCAGTGACTGAGGTGATTTTTGTAAAATCACAAGCTGTGTGAGGCATTGCTCACTTTGAGGAGACTGAAAATATGCTGGAGAGATTATTTTCCCTAAGATTTAACCCATAAAATACAGAAAACTGATACATGGCTTGTGTGACCAATTATGTGTCTTACCATCACAACTGTTTATTAGGACAAAAATAAAAATCAGTACTTAGTTAGGTCCATAAATATTTGGACAGAGACAACTTTTTTCTAATTTTGGTTCTGTACATTACTACAATGAATTTTAAATGAAACGACTCAAGATGCAGTTGAAGTGCAGACTTTCAGCTTTAATTCAGTGGGGTGAACAAAACGATTGCATAAAAATGTGAGGCAACTAAAGCATTTTTTTTCCCCCCACACAATCCCTTCATTTCAGTTAAAATTAGAAAAAAGTTGTCTGTCCAAATATTTATGGACCTAACTGCACATTTTCAGTTTTGACTAAATATTTTCTTGAAGGGTTTGCTTCTAAACCAGGGGTGGGCAAATTCATTCCTGGAGGGCCGCAGGTTTTTGTTCCAACCCAGTTGCTTAATTAGAAAACAATCCTTGCCAATAATTACATTTCATGGCTTGTTAGTGCTTTAACTCTGCTATGTCAAGTCATTCTCATATCCTAGATTTTTTTTTTCCATTCTAAGGATATCATCCAAATACTTTGAAGTGTAAAACGGACGGGTAATTCTCAATCCTTCACTTTTTTCTCTTCTATTTCCTTCCAAGTATTTAATTAAACCAAATAGTGCACAATAAATACACAGGTGTAAAGGGTAACAAGCAAAATGGATAACTGCTGGTTTCTTTTGTCATTTGCATCTTATTGATAATAAGGAGCAATTAAAAACCAAGAATGCAGCTGTTTAAGACTTAAATAAGCAAAAAGGGTTTATAATCTTGATGAAGATAACTAAAATGAAGCAGAAGAATTTCTAGAGCAATAAGTGCTTCTTATTAAGCAATTGGGTTGGAACAAAAACCTGCAGCCACTGTGGCCCTCCAGGAATGAATTTGCCCACCCCTGTTCTAAACTATGTCGAAAATATTAAGATGTTTCAGGACTAAAACATTTTAGTCACGTTTATCCTCATGCCACAACAACTAATCTGAATAGCTTTGAGCAGTCAGTCATTTTCTAACCTGCTTAGTTCTGATCAGGGTCATGGGTGGTGGGTGAGTTTAGGTGGTGCTGGAGCCTATACAAGCTAGCATAGGGTGCAAGGCAGCAAAAAACCCATGCCAGGGTGCCAGTCCATCCCAAGATGACCTAGAGGAAACAATGCTATTATTACCATTTTCCATATGTAGGAGAAAATACAAACACTTCTTGACAAAATCTATGCATCAATTTTGGGGACTTGCTTTAGGTATACAAAAGGAAAAACCAAACCAGAACAGGATGCCCATGTAGGTCACATTCACAACTAAGAAATTTAGTTTCCAAGTAAGAAGTCACTTATTTTGGCGACATGCTGGAAAATGAGAAAGAAAAAAAAAAAAAAACATGAATACAAGGATAATATTCAAATTACACCAGTATAGTGATAAATATCAAAACAATGTCCTGGAGGCAACAGAGCGCACCACTATGCTTCTCCGCCCTTTATAAATATTTTAAAAAAGGCTTATTATGGCAATTGTCAATCATGCAACATTTGCAAAATAAATAAGAAAGCCATCCAAGCAGAGAAGTTTAACGAAAACAGTAAATTCAGATTGGCCACAGATGAAATACTGCAGTCAACACGTGGTAATATTTCACATTCTCATAATATTATATATACACACACTGAACTCCTTTTAAAGCCTACCTATTTGAAGACAGGCTTGCCTAATCTCCTTAGGTTGTCTTTTCTGTTCCTTTATGCTGTCAACTGAATTCTCAAAAGCTTTTCTATTTTCACATCTAAGAACAAAACAGGTTACATAAATCAGTTTAAACTTTCAAAACTGCAATCAGCTTATCCAAACATACCTGCTTTCTTTTTCTTAACCTGCTTTTCCAGTATTGGGTTACAGAAAGCTGGCTGCATTTGGCATAAGTAAAGAACTGACAACCTGGATGGCAGTCCACCACAGAAGACACTTAGTCATAGACCCGATTTTAAGTTGCCAAGTATGTCCAGCAAGGATATTAGCTCCATGAATAAGCCAGGTTCAAGGGCACTGTGGAATGGTTGTTCTGCTTACAGTGCTGCCTCAAAGCCACAAAGATGACAGAATAACCACAACACCACATCTCAATCACAACATAAGTGGATACTTAGCTTGTATTAAATAGTCTTTCAGCATACTAATCCACAGATATTCTCTTATTGAAGACCCAAGAAAAAAAGTTGACAGAAATTAAAGCAGCAGTTAGGTGAGGTGCTGCCAGCGTTTGTGTTGTCTTCTCCAGATGCAGGAGTGAGCAGAGGTTTGGGGTGTAAAGTTACAGGGAGCAGCAATTCCAAAGTTCCATGAGCTTAAACAGGTGAACAGCTGAGATGCTGCAGGTTGTTTGGGGTCCAGCAGTGTCAAGTGCTCATAGCACCAGGGTGTGGTAATACTTTATGTACATTTTGGATATTGTAAATTGATCAGTGTCTAACTAGGAGTTTTGACACCTTTTTAGAAGTCTCTTCAAAACTAAACAACTTTCTTGGCTTCCCTGGTGACATAAGAAAGAAAACAAGTAATGCATAACAGAGCACTAATAGCAATAATAAGCACAAGTACACACACGTTGTTTATGAAATAGTATTCATGAGAAGGGTATTTGAGTGAAAGGTTTACTAAACACACAGAGAAACACTGAATATTATTAATCTTCCTAAACCAAGTAGCCCAATATGCCCAAATCAACACGAATACGTGAAGAATTCAGAAGTTCAGCAAAGATGGAGAACAAGACAGGATTTGAATCTGGGGTGCGAATAACGGTGCTAGCAGGTCATACAAATGAGCAACTCTAAAAACTGTTTGGTGGGGGGGTGGGTATTTTAGGTCTTAAGCACCACACACCATTAATGAATATGAATCAGAATGGATGGGAATACCTCAGCCCATCATCATTTTATTTAGAGACAATGTATATGAATGAACACTTACGTGACTGGCACAGCTCAGTTGTTAGATAAACACTTTGTTTGCACCTATTAAAGTTTGCGCATTTACACAGCAACATTCCTTCAAGTATTTCGGATGAAAGCAGATAAAAAGCAGCGATAAAACCGTATAAGTTTGCCATCAACTGCTTAAAAAAAAATTAAAAAAACAACACCTTTTAGGGATTCCATTCTAATCGGCTAACTGGACCGATCTCCGCGCTTGCTTTCCACTTTCTATTGTAAAATTATGCATACGGTATCTTCACATACGACTGACATGCATACACTATGTAAAACTAAGGAATCGTTTCAAATTTCCTTTGAACAGAGTGCGTGAGAGACTTAAAAAAAAAAATTCGAGAGACGCATAAAAATGTGCAGTATTCGTTTATGGAGTACAAGACGAACTTCATTATAAAAAGAAAGATCGATTGAACTAAAATCAATAACTGCAATATGTATCCTTCTTTAGATTTACTTAAATATTTCTAAGACCACAGAGCAAGAGCGGATGGAAATGTTATCTGATTAAATTAAACGCCACATTAGCTTCAAATCGGCGTTTACTTGCGAAAACGAAACTAAAACTTCCAGCGCAGTACCCTGCAGAAACGAAGTTGAATTCCTTAATATGACATATAAATCATACACTTCTTTTATATAGCGCTCTCGTGTAATTCCATCCCAAAACTAATATTGCTTATGTTTAAATAATAACTACAACAACGGGCAATACAGCATTTTTTCATATATCATTGCTTTTCTGACCTGTTTTTAAACAGCTTTCATCCACCTGCATCATCAGACTTGCTTAATCCAGTTCAAAATCAGCAGCAGACGATTCGTTGTTGTGTAGACCTCTAGCCGATTGTTTTCTATAGATAACAGGGTCAGTGACCGAGTACCTGTAACACCTCACTATAGTCTGGTCTTCTTACGGTAATGACAAGGGATGCTTCTCAGGTTCGAGTGCTATTGCAGTGAACAATGGATGGAGGTCGGGGCTAAATTGAACTAATCCGCAGCTGGTCCGATCGTGGTTCGGGGTGCTTCGTTTGCGCTGTCAGCTGATTGGCAGTTAACAGCAGCGCACCTGTAATTAACAAGGTGGAGCTGCGCATTCCAAACACATTTAAAGGGCCAAAGCCCGCAGTGTTTGTAATCTCATGAAGCCTGCTTGGAAAATACATTAAAACTTTTATCCTCTTTAGCCATTCTTACATAAACCAAAATACTTTCGTTGCCAGTGGTACTGTTGGATTATTGTAAATATGATCTACTTAAGGTCTTATGAAAAAACTTAAAGTTGGCATATCACTACCTATTTTATCCATTCATTTTCCTAAACACCTTGTCCAGGACAGGGTGGCAGCTGGACCCTTTCCCAACAATCCTCGGGCAGAAGGCACGAACAACACCTGGACAGGGAGTCTATGAGACACACACACACACACACGCCAGTTTAGCAACACCAGTTACTCTTTGTGTTAAGTAGATCCTAAATTTTGTATTGCCGCAACATACCATTATCTTGTAATCTAACCTTCAGAAACTTTTAATAAAAAGCTTTAACAGAAACGAATATTTGGAGAGTAATTGATTTACAAGGATTTGAATAGATAGTTACTAGAACTGCATATTAGTATCGCATGGTTCCCTCATCTGCGGTGGGCTGGCACCCTGCCCGAGGTTTGCTTCCTGCCTTGTGCCCTGTGTTGGCTGGGATTGGCTCCAGCAGACCCCGGTGACCCTGTAGTTACGATATAGCGGGTTGGATAATGGATGAATGGATGGTTGCCTCATTTTTTGTACTTTTTTTTCCAATTTTGTAAAGAACAAAATATACTTACGAAGTCTCTTGATAATTTTGAAACTAATCAGCTATTATGCACGCAGGTTATTCTAATAGTGTTAATTATATACGTTTTGAGGAAGTGGGCATTGTTATCTCTTCAGATGCTGTGCAATATTCATAAACAATACACGATCGCTGAGCGGACCACAAAACACAAGCCCTATAACTATAGAAAATGTAATTTCAGTCGTGGAAAAGCTCCGTACAGATACACAGAAAGAATGCTGAATGGAGGAATCTCCTTCATTCAGCACTAAAATAAATAATCTGTGATTCCGTGCTGGATGCACAGTGCATCATTTTACATTATTCTTATATACTGTACAATAGCTCTGCGAGCTGCGACGTTTTGCATACTGGTCGGAACTGAAATAGTTTTAGTGTGCTGCAGTGGCTCCATTGTCTGGATTTATTGTCGATCTTACTCATGTAGACTTTACCTGTTCACCACATGTGTACATGACGACTTGAATTGGTGTTTGTTCGATTTATTTTTCAATGGAAAGAAAAAAATATGGAGGCTTCCATATTAATTGTTTCAAACGCTAAGCGGGAGTTACTTCTATAGGCTTAGGACGTTTGACACCGAGGGTTCAGAGCTCGTTTGCTTCAGTGAAGCACACATCGTTGAAACAGTGTACAGACGCTTGTAGCGAAGTTTTATTATGTGACTTGTGACATCACTGAAGCGCAAGGAACATTCTGACTCATCCACGTTTTTGCACTCTCCCGCATGTAACTAAAAGGAACCATATACAGAGACTATGTTGAATTTAATATGAACTGGGGAAAAATAAAACAAATGATCGAGTGTGGTGACACTTCGGCCATTGGATAGTAAGTTAAATATAGTACACCGCGCGTTCTTAGGTTTTAGTACACATGTCGGATTGCAGCTATGCTATTAACAAGGACTTTTGCCCTCCACTGGCCAGTCAGGACAGACTCCCGCTGGCCGTCTCCAGTTCGAGACTGATATGGTTTCTGTAATCCACCAGATGCCAACTGTTTTTGAAGCTCAGAAACTTCGAATCTTTTTTTCCAGCACAGCCAGGAAAAAAATTCGAAGACATACAGGAAATAACTGCGTTGATATTTATTTAGCTGCTTTTACCAATAGACTCAAGTAGCAGACGTCCAGAGCTCCACTCCATTGAGGAGGTTCTCGCTGTACATTATTCGTCAGTGGTAACACCCGGTTACACTATGGGTACGATTGTTTTTTTTTTTTTTCTGACTCAAGTCAAGTAAACCAAGTGACAAAAACATGCAATCCAATTGGCTGTCCAAAGGAGTGCGGAGGTCTGCAGCTGGATCCATCTCGCTTTTACGCTCTCTTTTCACTGCAGGTTGGGCATGTCGCCGCCGTGACGGCACAAACTGAATCCAATTCGCGACAACAACGTCATGGTTATACAGGTGAAGGCGGTCCAGTTAATGTGCGTCCACTTTGGTGCAGTGGTTCTTAAGTGCATCCATGGGGTACTCCATGCGGGTGTAGAGCTTTTATTGTGGCCAATTTCACAGATCAGCGAGTCCCTCTTACTTTTAATCGACTAAAATGTTTACTTAACTTTTTCCTTCGAACTTACATTCGAAAAGTTGCAATAGTATATTACCTTTACATTTACACGCTTATGTATTTTGCCATAGGATTGAAGAATTGATTTCTTTTGTTTTTGACTTTTTTAATTGATAATTTTCTCTGTGGTATTTGCTCCCTCGATTGACTCCGAATACTGACATTTAGTAATGAAGCACAGAAGAAAGTGCAAATGACAGTAAATGGTATATAGGACACGGGTGTCAAATTCAGTTCTCTGAGTTCATTACAAAATGGAACGCATTATATCTTAAACTATCCATTGAAAATAAGCAACATTTAAATTAATGAATCCGTTAAACCCTTTTTTGTCAGTGATAGGATTTGTACCACATTTAATGTTTTTGTATTCATAGTTACACTATCGGTTACATTAATCTGATATTTGTTGCAACGTGGTAAAACATTAAAAGCTACACAGTGTATTGATAAACAACAAGAATTAATAATCTATCACATTTGAATTATTGTGCCTTTCATCTCCATTGCTCTTTTTTGTCAGCTACAGACAAAGGACATGTGATAGTAATATAAAAGTAGGTTTAAAACGGGGTATTCCGTAATGTTAAAATCATTGGTTATAAAAAGTGACAATTCTAATTCTTTAAACATCTAACACTAAAGTAAATTAAAGATGTTTATAGAAAAATGCCACAGTTAAAGACCTTTCAGAATTTACCCTGGTGTACTCCTGTCCTCGTTTACTCCGAAGACCTTATAAACCACCAGTCAAAAACAATGAACAGAAAAAACATCCCTTGTCATTTTTGATATTTGTATGTACACTGTAAACTAAAAAGTAACATGCATTTGATAGATTCATCTGCACACCTCAATAATTAAATGGACCTGACCTCTTTATAATTTTTTTATAATTGTCCACGTTGTACTTTTTTTCCACTAAGCTATAAAAATACTAAACGTTTTGTAATGGAGCATATGCCATTAAAATAGTAACACTACATAACATTATAAAAATTGTCAAGTCTGGTCTGGTACTCGTGAAGAGGATTTTCATCCAGATGTTAGTGGTTACACTGAATGCATAAAACGTGAAGTGTGGGAAGTGAATCTCCGTAAAATGCATTTATGCAAAGTCATATCAGTGGCATAGATAGGCTTCCCAGACGTCAAAGGCATAAGACGGCACTCGCGTGTGTGTGTGTGTCAAGCTCATTACAGACCGAGTATGTAAACTGCAAATTATTCATAGCATCAATGCACAGGGCAGTCCTTTTAAATAACACTGACCTATTGTATTGTGCAATTAGGCAAACATTGAAGAATCACACCAGCGACACAAGCTGCAGCTTTCATTTTTGTTACTAAATGCAAGTACTGTACGAGTAATTTCGAACTAAGTCGTGTTCTTAAAATTGCTGCCAAATGTGCTTCATATTGCTAATGAATACTCACTTGTTTTAATTGTTTGAAGTATGACAAACCAGAACGTTTACAATCGAACTGGGCAATTCAAAGTAAACTTTTTTGTTACATTTGAATAAACACTATTAATATTTAGTTATATTGTGCACAAATTCAGCATCCTCTGTCGCATTCTTTATAGCAGACACATTTCTTTTTTTGTGTTCTTATAGATCGACTATTAGGGTGTACTCACACTATAGGCACGTTTGTTCAGTACGGTTCCGACCGGGATTGTCTCCCTCCCTACTCCACCGAAGGCCTGCACTTACACTACGCTTAACGTTCCGGACCCGAGCACGCTGTTTTCAAGACCATGCCACATTGTGTAAAGCCAAACAAGATCCGCACACAAAATGACAGCATGCATGTCAAAGTGATTTTCCTTTTTTTTTTTTTTGGAGTCGCGCTCTCCCCTCTTACAGATTTATTGAGTGTGCAGAACTGCGTTTTGCTGTTAATTGTGCTGCAGAAGATTCTTACGGAGACAAATGATATTAAGGGAGGAATTTGCAGTCTTTCTTGCCAAATACAATTCATGTTCATCTGTAAAGTGAGAATAAAAGCATATTTTTAACTCAAATGGTATCGAATGAAATGAGATCTGATATGTCGCATATTGACGTCATGTCTGTTTTCCGTGCTCTGGCAAATTGAGCAATCATACTGTTCCCGAATCCTACTGAGTCGTGCTCGGGCCCGGACAGGGTAAGGTGTTGGCCATGCACGGAGCGATCACACTATCAAACAAACAGGGCGGAGAGGGGGGTATGGAGTTACATGCGGACAAATGTGCTTGGGCACGGAACAAATTGCAAGTGTGACTACACCAAGTTCTTGATCAACTCCTGAAAAGACCATCACTATATCTGTTACTTGTTTTTATATTTTATGACAAAACGGTAAACTTTTCCAAACCGGTCCATAAATCATGTAGCCTATCCCGAAAGACTCTGACCACGAGTATCCGGGTATTTTTTTAAAGTAGCTTTTTATATGCGTTTTGGCTTTTCGTCCACACGCAAACTGCATTTTAGGTCCCTGAAAACGGAGCTTTTGGAAGACTCCTGCCAGGGTGATGATGCTTAGAAGCTCAGTCTTATGGAGTCTTGGCTTGCGTATGAGTGTTCGTCGGTATGGTCTTTGATTGAGCCGAGTGTGCGCGACATTATCTGTTTTGTTTACGTGAGGCAGTTTTGTGCAATTGCTGTCGTAGCTAAAGTAGTGCTGGAGTTAACGGGAATTTTTTTTACATGTTTACATTTAAACTTACAATTACCTTATTACTAGACTGAGCAACAGAGGCGTCAGAATGCGCTACGGTGGTCACTGCTACAGTACATCGAACACTCCGACGACACAGACCTCAATTTGGTTGGACAACTTTAAGAATGAAGTGGTTGTTGCTAAAGATAATTTGCGTTTGTCAAGGACATTTCTGTTGCCTTTAGCTGCTTCGCCCGCACATCGAAGGAAAGACAACTGTAATGAGATCGCCTGTCATGTTGTCAAGAAAGTTGCCTGCACACTCTACTATTACACAAGACAGGTGGTTTCTAAAATAGTAAGGTAAGTGTGAAACAACTACAGTCCACTTGGGCCCAGTGTGTGTATTGTCATTGAGCTCAGCCTAAAGTGGAGGAACTTACGTAAAAATTAAAGCAGCCATCCACAAACTTCATAGATATTTGAAAGGGGAAGTTTTCGCTTAACATACACATGACCTGTAATTACAAGGGTTCATTTTTTGACGCCATTAGGAAATGGCCAGGTGGCGTGCATGACGTCCGTATTTTCGCAAATTCCATGCTGAACACACATTGGGGGGAAAAAAGGTGTTGGACATTAATCTAAATAACATTCCTTTTGTTATCTATGTCTGTTTCGTGCTCTTGACCGCGGGTATTTGCGTTTTCATGTGGTTTGAGATTTTTATTTAAATTGGTGAGCCTGAGGACGGGATTTTTTTTTTTTTTAAACAAAAGAGGACAACTCCCCTTTAAAAAAAATACCCAGGTACGTGTGGACGATTCACGCTTAAAGTCACAGGTACTGAATTTTCAGATATTGCGCTGTTCTCTGTGTTTTCCGAGCTATGATAGATGTGCTCGGCGATTTGTTGTCGGGGCTGCTTAGATCCCAAGAGTGTGCGCATAATCATGGATTTACCAAACTCGTCTTGCGTTAATGAGAAAGAAACATTTTGCGTTCATAGAACTGATTGGGCCTTGATTGGGAAAATAAGGCTTATTCAAGAGAGGTTTACTGAGCTAAGGCTTAGTTTCGTATGCGTGCTTTGTGGAATACCTCCCAGCGAACTCTTGGGTCTCGAAAAATTGTAGATGGACACCATTTTCTCTCTAAACAGCCTCCCATTTAGCTGCTAATGTAACCCATTTTTTAAACTCTCCTGCATGTTTCGTACTCATTTTGCCTACCAATCATTTTCGAAATGAGAAAGTACCATCCAAATGCATTGTGAACTATGAGGATATCAGTATTTTCATACATTTACTGTTTTCATAAATTATTTTGAGACTGATACTTAATGAAATAGACAGGTGCAAATTAGTTAATTTGATCATCTGTTGGCTCACTTTGCATTTAGTTATTGTTTGGCTACTGGTTAAATAAAAAAAGAAAGAAACAAAATGCAAGGCAGTTAAATTCAAGGCAACACAGTATGTTTCGGTAATAATTGGTTACTGATGAAGAAAAAAAAAACTGCAATGAAAAGCTGCAACCAGTGTGGCTCTCCAGGAACCAAGTTTGACATCCCAGTTTTTATGTTTGCTTGTGTGCTAATTGAAAAGGTAAAATTTAAATATTACAAAAAGTGAAAAAGAGCAATATCTTAAACAACAAGAAATCTAATAAATTCCTGTGTAGGACACACAAATGCTTGTTTTATTTAGAAGAATATAGCACATCAATTTTGTAATTTCCAAATTAGCACAGAAAAGTAAAAACTGGGAAACAGTTCATTTAATGAATGTTGGAATCCAGTTAAAAGCAGAAGTTGGTTCTGGGATAAATACATTTTGCCATACTGGCCTGCAGGATTGTGCTCAAGAACCTCTGATTGTGGATATGATGCTTTTTAACATTCAGTGTCATTTACACCCACATTTGCACTGCTTGTCATTAATTTTCAGTTAAGGGAGCAAACTTCACAGAAGAAGGTGAATTAAAAAAAAAATGGTAAAAGAAAATTAAGTATTAAATGCTGTGGTAAAAATTCACATTTCAATAAAGTGTTAAAAATCATGGAAAAATGCAAATGTCTTTTAAATGTGAGTATAATACTATTGTGCTTTTCTGAATATTAGACTAGTGGAAAAAAAGGCCTGCTAAGTAAGAAGAACAATTATAAGTAAGAAGTAACAAAGTAAGAAGAAGAACTAGTGGAAAAAAAGGCCTGCTAAGTAAGAAGAACAATTATAAGTAAGAAGTAACAAAGTAAGAAGAAGAACTAGTGGAAAAAAACGCCTGCTAAGTAAGAAGAACAATTATAAGTAAAAATGAGAACTGATCTCGGTACAACAGGCTGGTGTAATAGATGCGGGTGAGATAAAGTCCAAATGACCTTAGACACGATCAGATGTCTGGTCACGGGAGGTGTCGCTATTAACTCCACGGTGGTACAACTTTGTTTGTAAACTCCCCTTTCCAATATCGAGGTAAAGATTAATTGCAAGCACAATCTGAAGTCTGAAAGTACTTTAATTCCTGTGGCTGTGGTCTGTAAACAAATTAAATACATACACTAAGTTACAACGTTACGTACAAATACACATTTTAACACTCTGAACGTGTAAGTTTAACAAACATTTGAACCTCTTTATATCAAATTATCTATGATAAACTTACTTTTCCGCAAGGACGCACAGCATGGCTCAAGTGATAAGAGAAAAGGACAAACTATTCCCACAACGTGCAGCAAGCAAACAAAGGGACGAAAGACGTGCGAAGCCTGAACTTTCACCCGGAAATATGTAGGAAAGGCGCCACAAGTGATTTTTAATATTCTGCCATTAGAGGTTCAAATTCAACCTGACAAAGGACTTTCTGACATAGCCGCCCCCAAATTTGTTAGCACAAATTTGTACTTCAAGAAGAAAGTCCTCATCACCCATCTGGTCTATATCCATCACAGTCTTCAACAGCTGGAAGCCTGACTAATTTGACTGTGGGTCAGATATACACTCGATCCTTTACCTGAATCTTCACTGTACGTATGCGACCATCAGGTCCTGGGTAGGTTTCAATGATTTTACCGCTTGGCCATGATGCTCTTGGGAGTTGCGCATCAATAATCATGACTACCTCTCCAACCTTCAACTCATCACAGTCAGTCTGCCATTTCTGACGGAGCTGGAGACCAGGTAAGTAATTCTTGACAAAATTACTCCAGAAATGATCAGCTAAAATCTGACTGTGACGCCATCACCGTCGTCCCAGCAAATCATCTGGAGGGTAAACTACCTGTGGTAGTGAAGCATTTCGCCGCCCCATGAGCAACAGATTCGGAGTTATCGGGTCAGGATCTGCCACATCTGAGGATACATATCCCAGGGGTTTGGAGTTCAAAATACCTTCAACTTCTATAAGAACGGTAGCTAATATGGCCTCAGTCACAACATTGGTTCCAAGAACTACTCGTAAGGCACTCTTCACTGACCTGATTTCCCGTTCCCAGGTCCCTCCAAAATGTGGACTACTTGGTGGGTTGAACTGAAATTTCACTTGCTGCTTAGTGAGTTGCTCCTGCAAGGAAGGTGTCATGGCAGTAATAGCTTCCTTTAACTCAGCTTCTCCTCCTCGGAAATTTGTACCTCTGTCAGACAGAAGTTCAGAAGGCTGGCCTCTTCTTGACACAAACCGACGGAAAGCCATGAGAAATGCATCAGTATCTAAATTTTCAATTAAATCTAAATGAACACAACGAGTAGTCATACATTTGAATATAATTCCCCAACGTTTTTCCGTCCTCCGGCCAATTTTTACCGTAAAGGGACCAAAGCAATCAACCCCTGTGGACCAAAAGGGTGGCTTAAATAGCCATAGTCGTGCTGGAGGTAGATCCGCCATCTTTGGAGCCCGAGTGGTGGCACGCCAACGCTGGCATTCCCTACATTGGTGCTGATGTCGTCTGATTGCCTCACGACCCCTTAATATCCAATATTTTCTTCTTACCTCCGCAAACACACGCTCTGGGCCTGGGTGCAGAAGTTTTTCATCATAGTTCTGAATGAGCAGTTTAGTTATTGGGTGACATGGGTCCAGTACAATAGGATGGATGTCTTCCTCATTAAAACCCTCTATTCTTCTTAGTCGGCCACCGACTCGAATGAGACCCACGGTATGGTCGAATTCTGGTGATAATGTCCTCAAGCGACTGCTTAGAGGTATTTCCACTCCTGATTGAAGATTCTTGACTTCTACAGGGAAACTGCTCTGTTGAGCTCTTCTTAGGAGTTCAACTTCCGTCTCCCTCCAGGTTTCTGCTGAGGAATAAGCACTTGAATTCCCATCAGCCGCCCCATGAAGATCCTGAATGGTAGCCTTAACTAAATCATTCCAAGACTGGAAAAGACTGGGATCTGGATATCTAGTGTGCTGCTCCATTACAAGACTTCCACAAAAGGTAGCATTGTTCATTTCAGTGGAGTCCTCAGGTGGGCCAGTAATCAAGGAATATGGCCATTCGTTAATAGGCTGTTTGAGAAAGGAAGGTCCATTCCTCCATCTGTTTAACTCACTAAGCTCCTTCTTTCCCCGGGTAATGTCATCAGCTGGATTATCTTTGGTTGCTATGTAATTCCAGTTGTCTAAATTGGTTAAGTTCTGTATTTCCGCTACTCTGGTGCCTACAAACACTTTATACCGACAGGATTCGGATTTCAGCCAGGTCAAGACTGTAGTGGAATCACTCCACAAGAGTACCTGCCCTATAGGCAAGCTCAGCTCTGTGGTAAGTAGATGCGCTAACTGAGCACCAGTTAAAGCAGCACAAAGCTCTAGACGAGGCATTGAGATTTGCTGTTTGGGGGCTACCCTGGACCTAGCCATCACAAAGCTAACATGTATTCCCCCCTTTTCATCTTCAGTACGTAGATAAGCAACAGACCCATATAATCGCTCGGAGGCATCACAGAATACATGCAAGTCTCTCTTAGCCCCGAGAGTATCAGCACATGGTGGGATGTAGCAGCGAGGCAAGATTACATGCTTTATACTGCCTAGCTCCTCTACCCAGGTAAGCCATCGTTGCACAAGGGTGTCAGGGGTAATGTGATCATCCCAACCACTTTCAGTCTTCCAAAGGTCTTGTACCAGAACCTTGGCTCGTGCTGTAAAGGGAGTGAGAAACCCCAGTGGGTCATACTGGCTGGCAAGTACCTTATAAATGTTCCGCTTAGTTGGCTCAATGCATTCAATTGGGCAACATCTGTAACCAAGACTGTCCATGGTACAGTTCCAGCGGAGACCTAGTGTTGGCTCTAGTGGCTCTTCGCCATGCTGTGAAAGCCACAATACAGAATTCTCTGATCTGGCCTCATCTGGGAGATGTTGAATGACTGATGTGAAATTGCTGGCCCACTGCCTAATTTCAAAGCCACCTTCAGAAAGATGTTGACACAATTTATCTACTAGCTGCTTGGCACTTTCTATACACGGTAAGCTGTACAGACAGTTATCCACATAAAAAGCTTTATTAACACAATTCCACACCTCTTCAAAGCCTTCCTCATTGTCCTGAGCATGTTTTCTCAATGCATATGTTGCACAACAAGGGCTACAGGTTGTGCCGAAAGGTAAGACTTGCCATTCATAAACACTTGGTAACTTATCACGGTCCATATTCCTCCATATAAACCTCAGTAATGACCTGTCAGAAGGTAGCAAACGTATTTGATGAAACATAGCCTTGATGTCACCAGATATGGCAACTATATGCTGGCAAAATCGAAGAAGAACACCCAGTAATGAGGGTCCCAAAGTTGGACCTGCAAACAGATGATCATTTAAGGCAAGTCCGTCCCTCTGATAGGAGCAGTTGAATACAAGCCTGTATTTGCCATTATGCTGCACCATATGATGTGGTATATACCAAGCCTCTTCATGTGATTTTATTTCCTTTTCAGTCAGAATTCTGACATGGCCTGCATCCACAAGCTTCTGGATGCGCAGTGTATGTAAGTCAGCCAAATATTGATCTTTCATAAGACACCTTTCTACATGTCTAAGGTGGGGAAGCATAGCTTCTGGAGAAGCAAGGAAGCATGGACTTCTGGAACGTCTCAATAATGGGGTGGCATATCTTTTGACCCCATGGACCTCAACTCTCACAGTCCTTGTTTCAAGCAAGTCCAGGGCTTGTTGGTCTTGCTTGGACTGGGTCACCTGCTGCAGGTTCAGATAGGGTAAAGTGTCGGTCTGCCAAAGCCGCTCTACATTTCTTATTAGTTCAGTTGAGGGGGATGAGACATTCATCAGTATACATCTTTCATCTTGTCCCTGTCCTTGGATTAGACCTGCAGGCCCTTGTAGTGTCCATCCCAAAGCAGTATGGACTGCAACAGGTGCATTCGGTGGACCAAAATTTACTGGTTGAATCGGCATCACCAGTTGGGGAAAATCTGAGCCTATCAGAAGCAAAGGACAGGCCCGGTCTATCTGAGGTAATGGTACATTGCGTAGATGCAGGTAACGCTTCTTTAACTCATTAATAAGGTATGAGTATTCTGACAAGCACAGACTGTTTGCAGAGAAGGCCCGTTGAATGGTATATTTCTTGTTGGGTTCATTCACCGAAGAGACTTCAAAGTTCACTGCATTACCAGGAATCTGGACAATATCCTGTCGGACTGTTCTAAGAGTCATTACCTCTGGGGTTTGGGGTAACTTTAGTGTGCTGACTGCCGCAGTCATGATAATGGTCCTTTCCGATCCATCATCTAGGACAGCAAAGGTCTCAACTGAACGCCCAGCATAGTGTACTAGAATCTTCACGACTTTAAGTAACACTTGATGTGGACGTCTGTTCCGGTCAATGTATATGGCATCAGACTTGACTACGGTCATGAGTACACTCTGCCCTCTTCTCTGCATAACAGTATCATGCAGAATTGTAAGGTGGAGCTCCTTGCATGTGTTGCATAGCTTCTTCAACGTACACGAGTCAGGGGTGTGTGTACGGCCACATTTCCAACAACGCTCGTTATCTCTTATCCAGTTGGCAACCTGTTCAGCACTTAATTTCTTAAAGTCTGTGCAGGCATTCAGATAGTGCTCCTTGTTATTGCAGAATGGGCAATAAGGTTTGAGCTTTTCATTGGACGTTTTAAGTGAAGGAGAGGAGTGAGGATTCGGTTGAAATGCAACTGGCTCAGCATTATAGTAAATTGTGTTGGTTGGCTCTGTTCTCCGGACTGAAATTGTATTCTCCTTTCTGCCATGCTTCAATGTCTCCCCCCGATACAGGGCAGCAGCTTGCTCCGAAATGCGTTTAGCACGGGACTTGGTTTGTAGCCAGACTGAAAGGTCCTGCAGTGTGTAGGTACAGTCTGCATTGGACTGTAATATTCCTTGAGCAAAGCAATATTCCATAAATCCATCACGATAACTAGGGGGCAACTTGCTCAAAAGTCGATCCACATGTGATCCACACCTCAATTCGTAACCACCTTCTCCTTCCAAAGCCTGAAGCATACCAACCAATGCATGTACTGAAAGGGCAAAAGTCCTCAAATGCTTCAGCATCCCCAAATTTTATAGATAGATAGATAGATAGGTGAAGCATTAAGTATTGTTCCTATTTCACTCTGTACTAGCTGCCTTGGTTGACCATATTTCTCTTTCAGCGCTTGCAGGGAAATCGAATATGGATTTGGGCAATGCATATATGCTTTGGCCAATTTGTGTGCACCAGGAAATTTCAAACATCCAAGTAGCACTTGGTATTTGTACTGTTCAGTGAGATGGGGATGGCCATTTAAAAGACTGTCTAGTCCCATTTTGAAGAGAGCAAATTCACTCTCTTTGCCACTCTCAAAGCATGGCAGTTTCGGCTTAGGAATCCCACATGATGAAGCAATAAGCAAGTCCATCATATCGGGTGCGACTTGTACTGAAGGGGCATAGGCAGATGGCTTTGACAGGAAGGGTGATTCTGTAGGCATGTTAGAAATCGTAGGAGGGACATTCACCAGCTGGAAAGGCTGATGTACAAGTCGTGGACCCCCAGGCAGTTGGTGCCTGGCGTTTCCACTCTGCATATTATTTGTTACATGTTGGATTGGTGTATTGATTATAGGAAAACTAAAATCCTGGTGGTCTTGGGACATTATTGTTGCAGTAGGGACCCTGGCACTGTCATCCTTATTTCTGCCACTCAGGTCTAATGGATAGGACATGGTGAAGGGCTCTGCATTCACATTAAGCAAATCTTTAGTTGGTGTTGACAGATTTGAGAAGTGCTTTGGGATCTGGGAAACAGTAGGGGTCACAATCCCTTTGCGTTCATTTTCCATAACAAATGAAGAAATCATTTGTGCTTCTTCTAAGTCCTGCTCAGCCCTTCGGAGACGTCGCTGCTGGGACAACTGCTGGGATATAGCCTCTCTTTCCTTTAATGCTTCTCTAGCCTGAGTGTCTAGTAGTCTACATTGCTCATCTATTTTAAGGTCTTCCTCTATTTGTTTTCTGAGTTCTTGCAGTTCCACAAGTTTCCTTTTTTCTCTAAGAAAGGCAGACTGTGAATCGCTTAATGACAAATGCGTAACATTACTATGCTGTGAACTTACAGTGCGATGTGACCGCTCGCTGTCACCTACATGGGAACCCAAAGCCGTCTGAGGAATAGTCGGTTGGGATATTGAGCAGCTTGTAACAAAGCGTGCCTTTTGTCTTGATGGGTAATATCCCACCTCATAGGCTTCTAGCTGGGGTGGAGCGCGAGTCTCCCGGTGGATGCGGAGGTGAACTGACTGCTGACTGCGTGCATCTGCGGCAGAACTTGTTTGGCAAGTTGTGCTCACTGTGCATTCAGGAGGGTAACTCGTCTCAGTACATAAAACAGAAGGACTGACCTGACCAGCTACTGAAGGGTTAACATTTCCTGCCGTATTGATCAGGTCCGCTTTATCTGAAGTGTTACTTTGAAGAGCTGGGCTCAGCTCATCAGCGTTTTGCTCCTTATCCATTTGCCTTTGAACTTTATCCTTGTAAAGAAAAATTCCGGCTCGAAGGACCATAAAAATGAGAACTGATCTCGGTACAACAGGCTGGTGTAATAGATGCGGGTGAGATAAAGTCCAAATGACCTTAGACACGATCAGATGTCTGGTCACGGGAGGTGTCGCTATTAACTCCACGGTGGTACAACTTTGTTTGTAAACTCCCCTTTCCAATATCGAGGTAAAGATTAATTGCAAGCACAATCTGAAGTCTGAAAGTACTTTAATTCCTGTGGCTGTGGTCTGTAAACAAATTAAATACATACACTAAGTTACAACGATACGTACAAATACACATTTTAACACTCTGAACGTGTAAGTTTAACAAACATTTGAACCTCTTTATATCAAATTATCTATGATAAACTTACTTTTCCGCAAGGACGCACAGCATGGCTCAAGTGATAAGAGAAAAGGACAAACTATTCCCACAACGTGCAGCAAGCAAACAAAGGGACGAAAGACGTGCGAAGCCTGAACTTTCACCCGGAAATATGTAGGAAAGGCGCCACAAGTGATTTTTAATATTCTGGCATTAGAGGTTCAAATTCAACCTGACAAAGGACTTTCTGACAATAAGTAAGAAGTAACAAAGTAAGAAGAAGAAGAAGATGCAAGAGTGACTCACAGACTTGTGAAACTGGTTCAACTAGAAACCATGCAGCCAAAGGACTCCATGACTAAACTTGAGAACCACTAGTTTGTGGAAAAGCTTGCCACACGTAAATGTTTCCAGGAACTTTTGGGAGAAATTAACTGATGTTGCTATATAGCTCCAGGCTGATATTGTAATATCTGCTCTCTCTATATAATAAAGATTAGCAAATGCGTGCAACGTTTTCATGTGACATTTTCATGCAATGCTCACTTTTCTTCAAAACCATGCATAACATAGTATATATCCTATTTTTGTACTTGATAGAATACAACAATCAATCAATGCAACAAATTTAACTTGCATATGTCAAACAAAATACCTTATATGCATCTGCTATGTGAAGAACAGTAGTAGTTCAGTTGTGTGTTAGCATTTGACAAATAAAGCCTATGTAATGGCCATGCTTACAAACTGTAAAACAGTATAAACATTTAATTGCCAGCAAAGTTATGACTGCGTGATCATGCTGGAGATACTGGTGATACTTAAGCAAGTAGATTACCGGTACCATTCTTCTTGCATAAACGGTAATTTCCAATAGTTGTAGCATTTGCTATAACTATAAATAAATCTCAGGGCCAGAGTTTTGACTGTGTATATACCTGTGGACCAATAGCAAGCGAGGGGGGGTTGGATTGCCATAGGTGGCCACAGGGGACACTCCACCCTAATAGATGTAGGAGCTTGTTCAGAGTACAGTGAAACTCTGGTATGCAATAATCAACACAGCATGTCGCCACTCACTAGCACCATGATTAACAAGTAAATTACCTTATGTTCAAACTTCTGTCTTCCTTACCTGAATATATTGTGGATGATGTGACAATAAAGTCCTTCTAAACCTATAATAATACCTAATGATAAAAATAACACTCCTGCCAATTACAACGAAATACATGTTATCTCAATAGGCGTTTCCAAATGGATCCATTAGGAGAGATGGTGTGTGGCTGTGTGGCTCGAGATGTTCTATGATTCCAGAATTGGCACAGGCTTCTCATGGCCCAGAAAAAGAAAAGCACTTAAAAATGGATGGATTGTTAAATTCTATTAACAATCAGTCAAGGGATAAAAATCACTACTGTTGTTTCATTTTTTTCTATTTTAAATATAGTTAAGTTTATGCATATTTTATTGAAGATGCTTAAAATCTGTTTATGATCTCAATTAGACAACAACAGAGCTTGCTGTTTAGGACAGGGAAACATGTACAGTATATGGGAAAGACAAACTGAAATAGAGTAATTCATAATGTTGTTTTTGGTAGAAGAAATAAGACATGGATAGTTAGATACTGATTAGATTTTTAAGCTCCCATCTCTTTGTAATATACTTGAATAACACATTGCACATAGACCATAACATATTGAAATGGGCTTATTTAAAGTTTAAAAAAATGTTTTTTTCCTTTTTTATTTTTATACACTTTATAGAAGTTTAATTTCATTTAAAGATAATAATATATTGATCTTTAGGTTGAAAAGTGATAATATTTATATATATATTATTAAAAGTAAAGGCAGTAAAAGGTGGGTCTTAATTTGGGTTCAATAGATGCAGACTATATGATTTTATATAACCCATAATATAGTATAATTATGCATTAGGTTATTTTATAAAAAATTATAGTTTCACAAAACTTTTAAATCTTTCCACCTTAGAACTTCAGAATCTGACACTATCAGGGGATACAAGTGGTAAAACTGTAACAACTTTCAAAGAACTCATTATATTCTCTTTTTTTTTTTTTTTAAGATGTGCTAGACTGTGTGTTTCAATTCAGTTTCATTTTATTGTCCCAAGAGGGAGATTTGATTTGTCAGCAGGTTTTTACTTAGAGACCACAACATAACATTAAAAACACATCACAAGAACACAGCCATCAAACATAAACTTAGTACAAATAAATAAATTATAGTAATGAGCATAACACTTACGGTGAAACATTAGATCAAACATGTTAGACACGAAAATCAACACTATTATTTAGACCTGACTTATGACTAACTGTTCATCCTAATGTTTAAGACTGTGGATGTTTATGAAAGTTGAACTTATTTTGAAGATTGACAGCATCTGGGATGAAAGAGTATTTGAACCAGTTGCTTTTAATCCTTGTATCTCTGATCCTGTGACCCGATGGCAACAACTGAAATTGAGAATGTAAAGGGTGAGTCCTGTCTGCTTTCTGTAATACTTGCTTATTAAATAGGCCTGTCAGATTTGACAGTTGAGACCTTGTTGTTTTTTTTCTCCATTTCACAATTCCATTTATTCTATTTTTGTTGCATACATTAAGATTTCCAAACCAGGCCAGCAGAACAATAAGACAAACTCGATACAAGATTTATAAAGGAGTGACATAATAGTAGGATTCGCATTAAAGAGACTCGGCCTCCTTAAACAGTAGAGGTGCTCCTGTCCCTTTTAGCAGATGCTTCTGTGTTTTTGTTAAAAGCCATGTTAGGCGGTGGTTGCTCTGATGAGCGCCACATACTGTAAAATAGTATGTGATTGATGTATAGAGCCTGATGCTTTATAATGGTGTACAGTTACAGTGACTCTGACATTAATGTGTTCATTCAAACCACAAGGTGAATAAAAACAGCTAAATTACATCTCCCTAGAAAACAAAATTTGATTTTAATTTTATTTTGTTTTGCAAAATTTGTTATGCACAAATTGATAAAAATGAATGCCAGCCCGAGACAAATAATAAAGGATGATGAGCAGTTTAATTTGACAAATGACACCACCCTCCAAAAATAATCTTGACAAGGCTGGCACTGGCACATGTTTTTTTTTCCCCCTTATCCTTGAGCCTTTCTGCACAATTCTATTGTGTAGCAGGCGAGGGAGAAGCACATTGGCTTGCTTTTGCAAACCCCCCCCCCCCATACCCCCCCCCAATCCATCACACACATCAGGACACATTCCTGCTTTGCTTCTTCTGTTGTAGTCCGGGTGAAAAGAATGACATTACTGTGGTAGAATTGTTCCAGCTTAAATTTACATTATTAGTATAGTGCTTCACACTTTGAGTAAGGTTTGCTAGAATTTAAATGGTGGACATTCTTCTGTTTAGTGTAATTATGTGACATAGTTAATGAGAAATAAAAACATATTAACCCTGAAAGGAAATGAAAGAAACCATCAAATTTTCATTCACTCCAAATAGCACAGGCCTGTATGTACTGGTCAGTTAGTCCTGTGTTAGGAGTTGGTGAGGAGACACACAGGTTTTGGGAGTATTTACCATTTATTCTGTTCCACGTGAAATCTAATGGATATAGTGCTGACAATGAGAGGCAGTTGTCAGAAACATTTATCAAGTGTACATGTACCAGAGTATTGTTCTGTTTCATAGGAGTCGTAAGCTTGGCACATGAAGGACAAGAGACTTGAATCTATTACTCTGTGGTTTGTCTTGGTCACTCTTCTGCTCTTGTGGTTATCATCTATCCATCCATCCTCCTAAATTTCTTATCCAGAGAAGGTAGGAACAGTCTAGACTTTCACAGGGTGAGCACATGCACTATGGCCAATTTAACAATGTCAATCCACCTAACCTGTGTGTTGTTGTACTGTGGAAGGAAACCCACGCAGACCACCCATGGCATAAACCCCAGTCTCCTTACTGCGAGGCAGCAATGCTACCACTGTGCCATTGTGCTGCCCTAGTGGTTATCATTATGTTTTTAAATTCCAAGGGAAAGCTTATCCTTCAATCTTGCATCCTTTGAGTTCTAATAGATTCCTTATTTTTTTTTCCTTTGCTACTCCCACATGCCTAATTACCTTTGACATAGTCGGAGTTTTCTTCCAGCTGATTCTTTTTTGCCAGGCATTCTTTATCCCTGATACACTTTACACTAGTCCGATTCCTTTTGTTTGTGGCTGTCTACATCCCACCTTTACCAAGTTTTTTTCACTTCTTTTTGAACAAGGCCTCAAACCAATACTCATCACAGTCTTATTATCTTTTAGTAATAGGAATCTTCTTGCAACAGACTACTGTTGTCCACCTGAGCCTTATGGCCATTACAGTTTAGAGCTACTCATTGCTTTTAGCACATTAAATCCCTGGTAATCTCTCTCTCTCAACTGCCCTTTTCCCATTTGTGTTTGGAAGAAGCTGTGAATTCCGATGTTCATTACCATGACAATCACTTTTATAAGCAGCTGGGGTGGAGTACTGCAGGTGGCACAAGGACTAGCAGTGCCTCTCTTAAGTGGGATGAATAGCAAGAGCAAGTAGAGTGTATACAGCTGCTTCGTCAAAGCCACTCTTAGACCTAGAGTGTTAGAGTGCCAGCTGTATTCTTTTTAGATCTGTTCTGTTGTAATAGGCAAGTTCCCTTCACTGGATTAAGTACTTTGGTGGTGGGGAGACACAACGGATCCTCTTCAGGAGCCTCTTCTGTCAACAGAGACTGTACCACTTTCTGCCAAAGGCCATGCTTCTCAAGTGGCGGGTACAAATCTGTAGGTGGTGGCATAGTTCCAAAAAAAAAAAAGGAAGTTTATTGATTTCCTTCTTGGAAGAATGTATATTCTGGCAGTGTTTGGTTTAAGAGTGTGCTCATAATATGTAGTTGTGGCACTTTTCTCAACCTTATGGGTTCTAGCTTATTATATAATACAATACACTACTGTGGCTGTCCATTTGTCCAGGATTTTAAATCACCTGTAGCTTGCAAACCGTTTGAACTATTCACCTGAAATATGGTACACATATACTACATGACGTCTACTATCCGCTTTCAGGGTGATGATTACCCTCCAAGGTTATTCCTCTTTTTATTTTTATTTTATTGCAGAATCAACTCTCGACAGTGGCCATTCTCATCCCTACCACCTTTGCCGTCGCTTTTCCTACCTCTTCATATCTTAAATCAGTCTAAAGTCTTCAATCCGCCGCAAGTGCCAGCTAAAATGAAAAATTAAGGAAAACATATTAAGTAATTTCAACACAAACACTGACTTAATCAGTTTTAACGTGAAAAGATGCCGACAAAAGAAGAGAAGAAGCGGGCCGCTAGGGTGGAGAAAAGAAGAGCTGCTCAGGAAGCAGCAAGCGCATCAACTTCTGAGCAAACAAATGATAAACATACAGAGAATGAGTATGAAAACTTTAAATGCTCAAGTCAAGTGTATAACGTAAAGTGCACCGTTACTGGTAATGCCATAATTCCTTACATCTTGGAGACTGTGTATCAATAAGTGGAGACACACAAAAGCTCACCACAAACCAGGTTTTAAGCCTAAAATTCAAGAATCCTGGCACATATATATTTACTAGGTGGACACAAAGGTCCATAAAAAAAATGTGCCTATCCATCTCTGGTTATCTATAATAATAAAAGGCAAAGCCCTCACTGACTGACTGACTGACTGACTCACTCACTGACTGACTGACTCACTCATCACTAATTCTACAACTTCCCGTGTAGGTGGAAGGCTGAAATTTGGCAGGCTCATTCCTTACAGCTTACTTACAAAAGTTAGGCAGGTTTCATTTCGAAATTATACGCGTAATGGTCATAACTGGAACATATTTTTTGTCCATACACTGTAATGGAGGAGGTGGAGTCACGTATCGCGTCATCACGCGTCCTACGTAATGACGTGAACTAAAAACAAGGAAGAGATTTACAGCACGAGTCAAACGCGGGAACGAAGGTAAATGACGTTAATTTTTGACTGTCTTTTAATACTGTGTAAGCATACATATTAACACATGTACAATTAAACGTGTGCATTTACGGGGTGATTTCTCAGGCTTAAAAGCTCGCCTTTTACTAAAAAGGTAAATGCTAAACTATTTTCAATCAGTTTAATGAAACGCTCCCGTTAAGGATTGCAATAACATATTCGCGAGATAAAAGAACGAAGTAGGGGGAAATGACGTAAGAGCCGCAAACAGCGAAGAGCAAAAAATTAATTAAACAATTGAGAAGGGAGCGAGTGAAGCATTCAAGCATGTTCATAAGGGAAACAAAGCACGGTGTAAAACGTAACTTTAAATTAAGTTTATAGAAACGCTCCCCCTGCGGATTGCAATAACATATTCGCCAGATAAAAGTTTAATGAGAAGACACGAGGTATAAACGAACCACACGCCGTGGCGCAACGTTAGGGGCAACAGTTTCAACCATTCTATGATCTGCTTCTCGCAACTGAAAGACGGCACATGGCGGATGTTAGCCGACTTGCTGACCGCAACATTAGGGGCTTCAACTCTGGCGCTGACGCCACATCTCAGTGCCAACACTTTCCACACTCTACTTAAAAGACACGCCCTCCTCACTGGACAGTTACAAAGACCAATCAAACTAACGATGACATCAAGTATTACCCAATCAAAAGTAGGAAAGGAGGCATCTTCATAAAATGCGTGTGGGATGATTTGCATGAGACGCTGCTTTAAAAAAAAATGATAAAAAAAATATGGGACAAATCCCGTCCAGTATTGATTCAAAACGGGACGCGCAATTTCATTCTCAAATGCGGCACGATTCCGTATTTTAAAGGACGGGTGGCAACCCTACAGTGCCAGGTAACCACCCATACAATCAGATTGTGATTCAGACTAGGAATGCAATGAATGTAATTACCCCGATCTACATACAAGGCGAAAGTCTTGCAACATTCAAAGATGATGGTTTCCGATAAGTACACCATACAACATAAAAGAGCTTATGAAGCCTTGAACCGAAAAAAGCAACATCTCAGAGATCGTAAAAAAAAAAATAGGAGGTAATGTCGTTTTACTCGCTGTAGATTTTATTCAAACATTACCAGTTATTCCACGAGGGAGACCAGCAGATGAACTCAACGCGTATTTAAAATCCATGCTTCTCCCACACTCGGTTATATGTCGCGTGTTCTCGGGTAGGTACACCAAAAAATGTATACATTTAAGCATGTAATG
Source organism: Erpetoichthys calabaricus (assembly GCF_900747795.2). NCBI lineage: Eukaryota > Metazoa > Chordata > Cladistia > Polypteriformes > Polypteridae > Erpetoichthys > Erpetoichthys calabaricus. The sequence goes on from NC_041394.2 coordinate 174,575,209, forward strand.
GACAAACAAAAAATGAGGTATACCCGAGGGCACTGCAGTAGTACTTAATCTAACTTTACTTCTTAAATGTTAATGTTTTACTGTTTAATAATTTATACGCTTCTTATATGTTGTTCAAATTCTTTTATCAAAATACCAGTGACAGCGCAATGCACGATAACATGGAGTGAATACACCATACGCATCCGCCCACGGCCGCCCTGGTGTGCGCAGATACGAGTTGATTATACAATAAAATAAAATAAACATAAAAAGAGTAATACAATCATCACCCATAAAGCGGATAGTAGACGTGACGTACTATATGTGTACCAGATTTCAAGTCAATAGGTGAAACGGTTTGCGAGCTACAGGTGATTTAAAATCCTGGACACACACACAAATTGCCACGGTAGCAAATTACAGAAGAAGATTTTACTGTTTAATAATTTATATTTATATAAAATGTGCTTCTTATATATTACTTCATATTCTCATATGATAATGATGTTAATATTTATATTGATTTCTATGTTATTGAAACTGCATGTATGTATGTATATGTATGTGTGTATATATATATATATATATATATACTAGCAAAATACCCGCGCTTCGCAGCAGAGAAGTACTGTGTTAAAGAGGTTATGAAAAAAAAAGGAAACATTTTAAAAATAACGTAACATGATTGTCAATGTAATTGTGTTGTCATTGTTATAAGTGTTGCTGTCTTTTATATATATATATATATATATATATATATATTATATATATAATATACACACACACATAAACATTTATATACATATACATATATATACATATCTACATATACACATATCTACATATATATACACACATACATAAACACACACATAAGACTTATTGACTGAAACGGGCTTTCACGAAAACAGTTAGGGCTTTGCTACAGGATACACCCTCCACAAGTTAACCAAGTAAAAATAAAATATATATTTCTGTTTTATTTAAACCTTTTAAGTTCATATGCATAGCCCCATTTGGCTGTTTAATTTTTTTTTTCTTTCTGCAGTAATATATATATATATATATATATATATATATATATATATATATATATATGTGAATGTATGTATGTATATATCTATGTCTATATATATATATATATATATGTAGATATGTAAATTTGTATATGTATATATATGTTTATGTGGATGTGTATATACGTATGTATATGTAGATATGTGTATATGTAGATATGTATATATATATATGTTTATGTATATATATGTTTATGTGTGTTTGTGTGCATATTATATATATAAAAGACAGCAACACTCATAACAATGACAACACAATTACATTGACAATCATGTTACGTTATTTTTAAAATGTTTCCTTTTTTTTTCATAACCTCTTTAACACATTACTTCTCCGCTGCGAAGCGCGGGTATTTTGCTAGTTATTTAATAAAGCAGAAACACCTTGAGTATTGTCACTTTTTTCAGCTTCAACCACTGTTGACTACCTGTGTTTGGTTAGTTCTGCATTTGTGAAACTGGCAGTACACTGGGTGCTAATGGTGGGGTCATGTATGGTGTCCTTGAGCACTGACTAGATTTCATCTGTTACTCACATCTGTTGATCTTTTCTTTTGCAGTGATGGATACATGTCTGGAGGTGTTCTGTCTCTTCCTGATATTCAGCACTGGCAGCATCAGCAGTGAAAGAAATCCCACATTCAGCTGTGAAACAACCATAAATAATGTGGCAATCAATCCTGAGACTGAAGATGTGTATGTGGGTGCAGTCAATGCTCTTTTTCAGTTGTATCCAAATCTGGTTGAAAAGAAAATGAGAAAAACTGGTCCAGAACCAGATAACCGCCAGTGCACGCCACCCATCACTAAAAACTGTGAAGCTGTAGACACCGACAACATCAACAAGCTGCTACTTATAAACAAGGCAGGCAAAGAGCTGATAGTGTGTGGCAGTCTCTTCCGGGGCCTTTGCACCTTGCTCAACTTGGATGACATTGACACAGAAAAGTACTATAAGAATACTGAAGGAGAGAAAACTTTTGTAGTTAGTTGTGAGGAGAAAGTCTCAGTAGTGGGAGTTGTTTCTACCATCCATGCAGACAACAGAAATTTGTCTGTCTTCTTCGTGGGGAAAGGTTATGGCAGCCAGGATACTGCCAAATTGGTCAGCACTAGGCTACTGATGAAGGTAGACTCACGGGATATTTTTGAGAGTTATGCTGATGCCTCCACGTTGCAGGCGAACTCCTTCCTACCCAAATACAAGCACAGCTTTACTTTCTCCTTCCAGAATGATATATTTGCCTACTTCCTCTTCTCCCGCACCAATGGGCGCAATGACAACTCCAACTACACTTTTGTCTCCCGGCTTTGCCAGAGTGACAAGCATTATTATTCTTACATGGAGCTACAGCTGAACTGTAGTCTGGCTGATAAGACTCAGACTTTGAACACACCACGCTCAGCATACGTCACTGAAGCTGGGGAACATCTAGCAAAAATTCTGATGCAAAAAGAGGAGGTTGCTCCCCAAGACCAGCTGCTCTTTGTGCTCTTCTCTTCTGATGACACAGTGGTTCAAAACCCATCCTCTGCCCTCTGCATATATCCTCTGAAAGCTATCAATGAGAGACTGGAGAGCATCCAGAGTTCTTGCTACTCAGACGGTGGAATAAAGGATGAGAAACAGGCAGCATTCACTCCCTATTTATTTGACCAATCTGCCTCTTGGCCATCAAAATGCCAAAACAAACAAGCGGTAAGCATTCTAGTCTCTTGCAGTCCAATTTAGTTACTTCTCACACACACACACACACACACATTTAAAAGTATATGTATTTAACAATTCATGAGTGTGAACTTTTTGCTGGCTTATTTTAAAACTTCATGTTATAAACCAAAAAAAAGGAAAAAAGTACCCTAATTGTCACCTGGAGTATCTTTCAGAAACAATGTCAGCATATACATACCAAGAAGTAATTGAACTGTTAATGAAACAATATTCAACCACTGCCCGATACACAGAAAATGTAATACATTGTATATGCACAAAACTGTATTCATATGTATTACATCTGGAGAAAAACTTATAATCATTTAAATATATTATGGAGAATGAAAAGTCATCCATTATGAAATAATGGTTACATTGTTCTCATTGGAAATGTCATTGCCAATAGTGGGCCCAACATTTACTTATTCCATTGGGTTCGAGTAACAAGGGAGAGGCTATCTGTCTTAAGCCAAGAGTGTTTGGATTACAATATCCCACATACCACATGTAATTCAGAACAGATCACCCACCTGAAGCCAAGCAAGTTCGGGCCCAGCCAATACTTGGATGGGAGACCATCTAGGAAAAGCTTTGGTTGGTGCTGTAATGCTCCAGTGCAGTGATAGGGATGCTGTGCTGTAAAAATGGTGCTGTCCTTTGGATGAGATGTAAAACTGAGGTCCTGACTTTCTGTGGTCGTTAAAGATCCCTGGGAATCCTTCGTAAAGAGTGGGGTGTATCCCGATGTCCTGGCTAAGCTGCCCTCCATAGCCTAGCCATTCTGGCCCCCTAATCATCCTGTCTGTAATTGGTTACCTCTCTTACCACTTCACCACCTAACAGCTAATGTGTGGTGAGCGTACTGGAGCAAGAATGGCTGCCATTGAATCATCCAGGTAACTGCTACAAATAAGTATTGGTTGAATTGGCACATCACTCACTATGAAAGCACTTTGAGCAGTGAGAAAAATGCTCTATAAATGTAAAGAATTATTATTATTATTATTAAAGTTTATCGAATAAAATAATTAGCCGGCTGATGGAAATTACCCACCATTTGATAAGGAAACATATACTTAATGCAATATTTATTATTAATAAAAAAAGGAAGTGCAGATTTGTCATTTACCTAGAACCTTTCATAACAATATCTATTTGCTTTTGCCTAAAAGATGTTAACATATGGTAGCAAACTGGAATGAATACAGCATTAATTATCATTTAAACCTAGACCTCTGCAGTGGGCTGGCATCCTGCCCAGGTTTTGTTCCTGTCTTGCGCCCTGTGTTGGCTAGGATTGGGTCCAACAGACCCCTGTGACCCTGTATTAGGATATAGCAGGTTGGAAAATGATTGACTGACCTAGACCTCTTAACAGAATCAATACCTTAATATATGCATGATGTATCTTGTACTTTGCCTTGTAATAATAATGAACTGCTAGTAATTTCTTCAAATTAATTTTTTTTACAATAGACATTTTTCTGTATAAACCACAGAGCTCTGCATCTAAGATTAGGAGTATTAGATACCAAAGTTGTTTAGATTAATTGGTGATTAAAAAATGGCCCTGTGTGTGTGGGCAGACTTGAAGATGGACTGGTCTCTTGTGTCTGATGATACCAAGATATGCTCTGTTTCACCACGACCCTAAATTAAGTGAGTTTTAGAATGTTATTCTAATATATAATGAGTAAAGCAGGTTCAGAAAATGGATGAATAAGTCTGTATATTATTGAGTTCTCCTTATTGGGAGTTTACCGTAAGCAAGCATTTAGCATAAAAAAAAAACATGCACAAAGAAAACCACACTTTAAATTACCAGGCTGACAGTAAATGCAGAATGTAAACTAAAATCACGTGGGTTAGCTGCATAGCACTAGCAATATCTGTCACTCCAAGGTGTGCCCCCCTTGACCTTGAATCAGATTGAGTAGATTTGAGAATGTTAAGTGATATTACATCACAAATTCAGAAACTGGACCAAAATTAGTGCAAATTAAAGAATCCTGGCCATCACCTGACCCATACATCAAACTATCCTTTCATTTTCAGGCTTAGTTACTGAGTTATTATTGGCGATCATGAGGAACTCTCCCTATTCTGGCACAATTGGATGTGAAGCAGGAACCAATCAACTAAACCATAGCAGAATAAAAAGAAGAAGAAAAAAGTTGCACAATACACAGAACTAAAACTACCTTGTTTCTGGTTATTGCCTTAAATCTTAAAAAAAAAAAAAAAAAAAGTCTTACAACTGTTCTTTCTGATTGCATTTTAATTGAATTTCCTAAGATTCCATTCACCTTATTTCCCCCAAGTAGGTGCTCTGGAAGCTGTAGTTCATTACAGAAAGACATAACTGTATGCTTCATTCCAAGTCATGGTTTTCCCAGTCAGTCACCCAATTGATGAAAATTTGTCATTGTTAACTCTAAACTGAATGGGCTAGGATTAGCAATGAATATACAGTATCTGTCACAAGCTTGGTTTCAATCATGGTTATAATCATCAGCAGAAGCTTGAATCCTGGCTATTACAAGAAAAGTGATATACATGTACCTGACTGTATCTTTCTTCCTTTGTTGTCAAGAAGAATATTATGAAGCAATATAGGTGTGGTGACGACTTCCTCCCTACCCCAGTGGGAACCACACCAGAGTTTGCCCTCTCTTCAAAAGCTGTGATCAGCTACAGTGAGTCTCTTACTGCTGTGGCAGTGGCAGTAGAGAATGGACATTCAGTGGCTTTTCTGGGAAATGATCAAGGCAGCATCTACAAAGTGAGTGACACCCCTAAGAAAGTATTCCTGAGCTTCTTTATGAATGTTAATGTTAAAACTGTCAAGTGAAAATTGTGTCTTTCCTACCATAGGTACATCTGGCTGCTGAGGGCCGGCAATATGAGAAACTGAATGTGGGCAAAACCAGGGTAAACAAGCAGCTCTTATTTGACAAGTCTCAGGATAATTTGTATGTCACCATGGAAAAAAAGGTAATTAAGTCATTAAGCTTAGGTTAACATCCAATAGTATACAGTATGTACAGGCTGCTGCTGAGAACTTTCATGTTTTGGTCCATTATGGCAAGACGTTTGCTAACGGTGCCCACAAAGTAAGAATCTGTCCCAGTTGATCAAACTGGACTACTTTGGGGCTAAATGGACAGTTCATTTCAGTTCATTTCATACTGGATATCACTGCATTTTGTTGCTTTTACTGTCCAGATTCTTCTGCCTCTCTCAGAATAGACAACACAGTATTTGTCAGTCATGCAGACCTCCTTGACTTATGGCACTGTTGATGGAGTTTTGGAAATGACTGCACCTGTAATCTTTAATATCTACAGATCACTCGCATCCCGGTTCAGAACTGTGAACGCTGGACCGACTGCCAGTCCTGCATTAAACAGCAGGACCCTTACTGTGGCTGGTGTGTACTGGAGGGCAAGTAAGTACACTAAATTAGCTTTCTTAAAAACATGGCCGTGTGCACCCACTGAACTTTGTATGCTTTTTATTAGGTGTACCCGGAGGGCAGCATGTCCATTGGCTGCAGAAAATAACCACTGGCTTTGGAGCCCTGACCAGAAGTGCATTGAGATAAACAGTTTTGAGCCAAGCAACCAGAGTCGTGGAAATCCTAAACAGGTAGGGAAATTGTATTTACACACTAAGGGTGTGCCAGGTGTGTGAAGAATGTGATGAATTTTGACCAGAGATGGGATACTATTCTATTTTCAGGTGACTCTGACGCTTAATCCATTTCCATTAATTGAAGAAACAGTGACATGTGATTTTGGTGGGAAATTGACAGAAATTACCAATGCCAACATCCTTGTCTGCGAACCACCAAGTGCCCAGGATATTCCCTCTACTCCTCAAGAAAAAGGTAAGACAGTTTCTCCTATCAGGTCAATAACTGGAATAGTTCAACATACTGTATTATGATCTGAAGATAAGGTAAATGACTGTTGTAGACTTTCACTATGTCCAGTTTACATTTGAAAGATGTTTGACTTGTCCACAAATTAATAATTAATCAATGATATCCACTTTAAATGTTAAATACAAAAGTTGATATACACATGGAGCTAAATGTTTCGGAAACTAGTTCCTTTGAAACTACCAACATGCAGTTATTGGCTACTGTATAGTATGATCTGTGCTCAGGCTCTCCTCTATTACAGGAACAGTTAGCAGCAAATCCAACCATTACTGACATGTGATGTCCTCCAAAGCACATCACACATGGTGTTTTTTTTTTTTTTTTTAAATGTATGTAATCCACCACACCATTTCACGCAACAAAATACTGGGCAATGGATTCTCCCACCTCCTCCTCTTCCTTTTTAGACAAACACCAGCTTTCAGTTTCTCCCCAGATGTTTCCCCCAGTATACCTACAGACTTCCAGTATGCTCTTATAAAGTTTACAGTTCAGTTCCCACTTTAGGCACAAATTTCACACTTTATCCCCACGGTTAAGACTCTGAATCAGTGTCCAGAATTTGTATGCTGTCTTTCCCCTGTTGAACAGTGTGCATACTACTCTTCCCATTTCATTGTTAACTAACAGAGTAGTTTTTCCCATTCTCAGTTCAGCCATTGTCTTTCATGTTTCAATCCCTGATATGAATTTGCCCCTTCTTTTCATTATTTTACCACTGTGTTCTAGTATATCCCTAAGCTTATTCTATTTTGGACCCTCACCCTAAAACAATATTTGCCCTTTTGTCTAATTCACAAATACAAGCTCTTTTTTGGTTTTGTAGTCCTTTACAAGACCCAGCTTCACATAGGTGATAGACATGTCTAGTCACTGAGGCCTGCTTCTTGTGCTTTCAGATTTTGTGGAAGTGAAAGTGAAGATTAGTTTAACAAAAAGTAACATCCTGCTGGCTTCTGGAATGTTCCAGTTCTATGACTGCAGTGCTGCCATGAGAAAGCAGCAGAATATGCCGTAAGTTTTGTGGTTTCTGTAAGGGTTTGGGGCATTGTGTATCAGTACCACTGTGCTATATGAAAGCTACCAGCTCATCTAACCAGCTTTTCGTGTCCATTATTTGTCACAGATGCTTCTCTTGTGTGACCAGCCAGTGGCACTGCCAGTGGAACTTGGAACACCACAGATGTGAAGAAAGCACAGAATCACCGGATTACAAAGCCATTGGGCATAATCAGGCAAGATTTCAGAGTGATCCTTATCTTGTCATTTATGAAGATTCTTGCCTACAGTTGATGGACAGCTGACACTGTCCAGTAAATACCTTCGCGTCATCTGTATTTTTTGGTCTGATCACATCTTTTCTAATGTGCTTAGGAGAGCCAGTGCCCCCTGTTTGAGGATCCATCTCCCAGCATACTCTCTGTAGGAATTGAAAAAAGCATAAGCTTCACTGGGAGAAACCTAGACTTCTACCAGGTATGCTTTGTAGAAATATGTAAATATAGCTGGCTTGGTTTTGTGCTCTTTTCATTAGTAAGATCAAAATTTTGTACCTCTGTCCATTTTTTTTGTTTTTCTTTGATTAGGACAAGTTATTAAAGGTTAGCGCAACGCTCATGAATTCAGATGTGGAGGTTATAAAGAAGGACGAGTCTTATGTCTTCCAGGGTCCAAGAGTGAGTACCTGTTAACTCTGAAGAGACACACAAGGCTACTTAAAAATTACTGACCCCATAAATACTGCAGAATAGAAAATTCAAGATCTGATTAGGAGCTAGCAGCAGAGCTGGCCTCTTTTTGCCTGAATACTATGTACCTTCTGCTGCAGTTCATTCACCCTAAAGTCTTTGACAAGAATGACCACGCCTAGTAACTTTAAATAACAGTACATTCAAGCCAATTCAGTCCTGATTAACCCCATTGCCTCTGTGGCTTACCCACTATTCCACCAGCCTTGCACTGCCATAATCAGTATAAACCTAAAAGGCTGGAAAACCAACACATAGCCTGCTTCAGTTAGTAGCATAGCCCCAGCCTTCTTAGCCCCAGTCACTAAATAATGTGGTTCAGTTTTTCTCCCCATAGTCTTTCCCATCCTTGCAAACGTGCATCATTTTTAATGCTGATTGTAGTGTGATTTAGGAAGCAGTACACTCATTCCCTCATTGACCTGGAGTATGTTATGGTGCTGAGCCATGTTAAACTCCCCCAACCTCCCCACCATATCTCTTTCAGTCTCTGTATGTTTCTTTCTCTTTAGTTCTCTTATGACCAAGGCCAGAGCACTAGCCTTCTCTTCTTTGTGATGGAAAGCAACAACGTAATCGACAGTAACCTAAGCGGTGAGTGCAGATGGGCCTGTTGGGTTTGGGGATAGACATTAGTACAAGGTGTGTTTGGTTGCTCTTACTTTTTTTTTTGGATGCTGGTGTTGAGCTGGCCAGTTGCACTTTTATTCAGGAGAAAGAAGGATATACAGTAATCCCTCACTTATTGCGGGAGATAGGTTCCAAGGCCGACCGCGATAACTGAATTTCCGCGAAGTAGGGACACCATATTTATTTAATTATTTAACGTGTATTTGGATGTTTTTAAACCCTCCCTGTATTGTTTACAACCCACCATTTACTCTATTAATAACAGGGACAACTGCTAAGCAATATAAAATCTGTAGATAAGTTTACACTTACTGTATAGCGAAGTATACGTAGCAGCTTGTAGGCAAGTCATGACGTCGTCGACCTTGTTGCAAAGATTCCTAAAGCAGATTCCATCCAGACTACTGCCTTATCACTTCCACTTGCAACTCGTTTTGCGCCCTTGTTAAAAGAAAAAGCAGCCGTAGATCTTATATGCTTTTCCTCCTTTTTAAATAAAAAGAATCGTGGACTCATTGATGCTGTAATGGTGTCCTCCAGCTGTTCCCTTCCTTCAGCATATCCAAAACTTTTACCTTTTCTGCAATCATTTGCATCTTCTGTTGGTGCTTGGACACGGCCCCTGTAGGAGTAGCACGTTAATGCTGAATGAGTGACATGAGACTTCCTGGTTAATGCAACACTCCGTCACCGAGCCAATCAGCAGCACACAGGAACTTAACTGCATGCTCTGATTGGGTAGCTTCTCAGCCATCCGCCAATAGCATCTCTTGTATGAAATCAACTGGGCAAACCAACTGAGGAAGCAAGTAAAAAGACCCATTGTCCGCAGAAACCCACGAAGCACCGAAAAATCCACGTTATATATTTAGATATGCTTACATATAAAATCCGCGAAGTCGTGAATCCACGAAAAGTGAACCGCGAAGTAGCGAGGGATTACTGTAGTACTGTTCATTTCATACACCTTGACATCCCAGACACCAGTTTCAAGCAATATATTTGTCCTCTGTTTAGTGACTCTCTACAACTGCTCATTTGGCCGCAATGACTGTAGTCTCTGCAAGAATACCAACTTCCAATATAACTGCGTTTGGTGCAAGTCATCCATTTCCTGTCTGCACAAGGAACTCTGTGAGCAAGAAGAAACTGAATGCCCCCAACCCGAGATCCTTGATGTGAGTAAGATATTAGCCTTTATGTAAGGAGTTGATGGTAGGACTATAAGGGTTCAGCAGCTTCAAATATATTTTGTCCTGTTCTTATTTGCATGTAGATGATACCACGCAGAGGGCCCTTGGAGGGAGGCATCTCTGTGACAATCAAAGGCTCCAATATGGGCATCACAAAAAACGATATAAGCAAAATTCAGGTGGCAGGCATAGACTGCATGCACAAGGAGGACAAGTATGCCGTCTCCACCAGGTATGGGTCATGGTGGGTAAATAATATAGGAGGGTATGTGATGCAGGGACACAAATTTGAAAGAGAAGAAGGCCGGGTAAAATTGGATTCCTGCCTCTAAAAGGAGTTGGGGAACACAAATTAGAAGCACATTTATGAAGAAACAAGTGATGAGCCTATAATACAGTGCATCCTGTAAGGTAGAGAACAAGGATGGAAAGTGTGTAAACTTTAAGGTGTGACTTAGTTTAAGAGAGGGGTTGTGTAAAAGAAGAAAATGTGCACATATGCAAAGTTTGTACAGAAAATCATAAACTGTGTGTTGGCATGAAAAACATCTTAAGCTAGAGGGCAACAAATTGAAACAAACTAAAAATTAGACTATATAGACACAAAGAATTGAATATGAAAGGTAAATATATGCTGCAAATACTAGGCATGTGTGTTCTAGTCAAGTTTAAATAAGAGTGTTTCTGAAAAAAATTGAGAACATATACTCTATGTGTAATTTTGAAAATTCCTGTCAGTATTCCAGTTCACTACAAGGGAACCAAGTTCAAAATGTTCATGTAATAAAAATTGATTTTGAACATTCACCCACTATACATTATTGCTGAAGACTTTTAATTCTATAAAGCATCCATCCTGAACTGAGCAGACTGAAACATTTTCAAATTGATTTTTTTCTAAATTGTCTATCTTTTGCACTGTTGTCTAAGTTATATGACTTGTTGGCTAAAAACTTTACTTACTGCCAGTTTAGTCTCCATCATTGACTCACTATGGTACACTTAGTAATTCGCATAGTCTAACTATTATTTGTCTACTTCCTTTTTTCATAACTTGCTTATTTTAATTCAAGATTGGAGGAAGTTTACAGCAGTTTTGGACTTTAAGTTATGAATCAGTCTACTTTAGGGCAATGTAATGTAAATATCCACAAATGTTCATATAATTCAGGTTTACACATCTTTAAAATACAGGAGAAACCATAGTGCTTGTCTGTGCTCCACTTGTAAAAAATATATGATTTAAATCTTAGCTCATTCTTGTCAGTGTAAAGTTTGTATGTTCTCTCTGTGTCTGCATGATGTTTTCTTTCTGGCACTTTGGTTTGGCTATGGGCATGTGTGTATCTGAGTGAGAGTGTTGTATGGTGGACTGGCACTCTGTGCAGCTTTGCTTACTGTTTTTGTGTCCAGCATTGTTGGAACAGGCAAAGGCTCAAAGTGACATAAAATGGAACAGTAGGTTCACAAAATTCAATCCAATGTATTCTTATTACACTCATTACAAATTATGCAGCCTGCTATACTTCAATTACATTTGTAGTTTGAAAATGTTTCTACCATAAACAATATAAGCAAAATGTTATTTGTTTCTTCATAAATAATTTACAGTATCTCACAAAAGTGAATACACCCCTCACATATTTGTAAATATTTTATTATATCTTTTCATGGGACAACACTGAAGATATGACACTTTGATACAATGTAAAGTACTCAGTATACAGCTTGTATAACAGTGTAAATTTGCTGTCCCCTCAAAATAACTCAACACACATGTCTAAACCGCTGGCAACAAAAGTGAGTACACCTCTAAGTGAAAAATGTCCAAATTGTGCCCAAAGTGTCAATATTTTGTGTGGTCACCATTATTTTCCAGCACTACTTTAACTCTCTTGGGCATGGAGTTCACTAGAGCTTCACAGGTTGCCACTGGAATCCTCTTCCACTCCTCCATGAGGACATCACGGAGCTGGTGGATGTGAGAGACCTTGCGCTCCTCCACCTTCCGTTTGAGGATGCCCCACAGATGCTCAATAGGGTTTAGGTCTGGAGACATGCTTGGCCAGTCCAGCACCTTTATCCTCAGTTTCTTTAGCAAGGCAGTGGTCGTCTTGGAGGTGTGTTTGGGGTCGTTATCATGTTGGAATACTGCCCAGCGGCCCAGTTTCTGCTTCAGTATGTCACAGTACATGTTGGCTTTCATGGTTCCCTCAATGAAGTGTAGCTCCCCAGTGCCGGCAGCACTCATGCAGCCTCAAACCATGACACTCCCACCACCATGCTTGACTGTAGGCAAGACACACTTGTCTTTGTATTCCTCACCTGGTTGCTGACATGCACGCTTGACACCATCTGAACCAAATAAGTTTATCTTGGTCTCATCAGACCACAGGACATGGTTCCAGTAATCCATGTCCTTAGTCTGCTTGTCTTCAGCAAACTGTTTGGGGGCTTTCTTGCGCATCATCTTTAGAATAGGTTTCCTTCTGAGACGACAGCCATGCAGACCAATTTGATGCAGTGTGCGGCGTATGGTCTGAGCACTCACAGGCTGATCCCCCACCCCTTCAACCTCTGCAGCAATACTGGCAGCAGTCATACGTCTATTTTTAAAAGACAACCTCTGGATATGATGCTGAGAACGTGCGCTCAACTTCTTTGGTCGACCATGGCGAGGCCTGTTCTGAGTGGAACCTGTCCTGTTAAACCACTGTATGGTCTTGGCCACCGTGCTGCAGCTCAGTTTCAGGGTGTTGGCAATCTTCTTATAGCCTACGCCATCTTTATGTAGAGCAACAGTTCTTTTTTTCAGATCCTCAGATCACAAAACAACTTTTGTTGCCAGCGGTTTAGACATTAATGGCTGTGTGTTGAGTTATTTTGAGGGAACAGCAAATTTACACTGTTATACAAGCTGTATACTAACTACTTTACATTGTATCAAAGTGTCATATCTTCAGTGTTGTCCAATGAAAAGATATAATAAAATATTTACAAAAATATGAGGGGTGTACTCACTTTTGTGAGATACTGTAAGAGAAGGGAGAAATGGCTAGGGATTAACAAAAACAAACTGTAACATAGACAGTCTGAGTTTGAGAAAAGTGTTTTTGATAAAAAATCAGCATATTCCAATGTATAGCTAAATTAAATGTACTACTGTAGCTAGCACAGAGTACTGCATTCAAATATCACACTCCATTGCTTTCTTTGTGGAGTTTGCACATTCTTCCTTTCAAAGTGTTTCAACACCCCCCACCCCCCCACCCCCTTGAGTACTCTAAAAGGGAATAACATAGTTTACCCATGTATATAAAATGTCCAAGAAAGGTCAAGAAAAAGTCAGCACAATTGTTGAATATGCAGCCCAAAATTTAGCTCCCGAATAAACATCCAACCTCCTTGGCAGCTGATTCTCAAATGAATACTGATTTATGGCCCGTACTCTTTTTAAATAGAGCAGGTGGTGTGGCTACCAAAAGGTCCCTTCAGTGAGAGCTCCGCCTCTTCACGACAGGAAACAAAAGAGAGGATAGTGCTGGGTGTGCAACTTTGTTGCCCTTGAAAATAACCTGTGAGACAATCCCTATGCTTACGTGTGTGACAACTGTTAATTTGAAATTATCCACATGTGAGTGTGCATGTGAGAGAGAATAGCGATTGCCATGGACTGGTGCCCTTGTCTGAGTTGTTTCCTGCCTTGTGCCCAGGACTGCCAGGATAGGCTCCAGACTCCTGCAATACTGAACTGGATTAAGTTGATTTGAGAGCTTAAATCTTAGGTTTTACTTACAATGACAAATTTAATTTTGTGTATATTTCAAGAAAGGCAAGTACAAAGTAAAAGTGTATGTCTTAAAATAAGAATCCACCTTAGTAAAAGGATAAGTGCCTGTGTGTCTGTCTGTGTGTCCATCCAGTTGCTATGTCTCTGTCATTCTGAAAGATGCCGCATCACAAATATTTTAGTAATAAAATGCATTGCATTTGTCATTCCAATAGATGGTTCATCACAGCCATTAACACTCTTTTTACGAATCTCATACCAAATGGCATGTAATACTGCATGGTGTCCTGCAAATGTAAACACTGAGATCTACATTGATTATGTAGATTTCGGCTCATATTTTTTTTAAGATGGGTATCACAGCATGTATGTATAGGGAGTGCAGTAAATGAAATTAGGCATATAATGGGGAAACAAAATGAAAATAAGGCATTGTGTCTCTTGAGGAATTTGGAATAGGAAAACTGAAAGAGAACGAAACATGGTAGCAAGAAAGCAATTATTACCAAGACATTGAGCATTTTTGAGAAAAATGGACAAGCTCAGAAAGGGAAAAGTTAAAAGGCGAGAAATTGTATTCAGATTTGAAAAACATTTGAGTATGTTTATAGTAGAGGGCAGCAATACGCACATAGCTGTGGAGAGAGGCAGAGAAAGTGTTTTACTCTAGTCTTTTTATGTGTTAGTGATTTGCTAATACAATTTCATTGTTGTGCCAATAGCAAACTGTGTTTCAGTTTGAGTTAGATGGCACACCAGGAAGTCTTGCCACTTTTGAATACTTAGTTCCCTGATTTGGTTCCTGGTTTTATTTTCTGTGGAATGTGCATGATTCCTCCATGTTTATATGGGTCTCCTCTAGGAACTCTGGTCTTCCTCACACAGTCTAAAGGCCTGACATTAAATTAAGTCTCAATATTAAATGGGCCTGGAATGAATGACAGGCTGGCATTTTCCATAGGATGGCATAAGCTGTGAGGCTAGGCCTCAACTACAAGCAATCCAAGGAGAAGCAGGTTGAGTGGATGAACTGACAATAAGTATGTGATCTTTGGTTAGTTAATGGAATTTTGAACATGTTATTCTGTTTTTTCCAGCGTAGTTTGTGAAACTGGTGCATCGGCTGAGCCTGCTGAAGGAAATGTTTTGCTGGTACTGACAAATGGAAAATCTGGGCTTTCCAAATTCAACTTTTCCTATAAGGTCAGAGCAGAGAGTGATCAAAATGGATGATGTCCTATAGCTGACACTGTAGGCACAAGGTTTACCAAATTTGTGCCTGCATGACCATTGTTTCACTGACTTTCCTTTTTCATTTAATCCAGGATCCCCAGCCTAATGATATTCAACCAACAAAGGGTCAGAAAGCTGGTGGCACAAACGTTATCATCAACGGAGTTGATCTGGATGTTGGCACCAAGGATGATGTGCTTGTTGAAATCAGTGGCACAAAGTGCACTGTGTGAGTACATATTTATTTTCAAATATTTTTTTTTTACCAGAAAAGGGAATTTAGGTGCTTCTGATAAGCTCCAAGTGTTCTTTATCATAAGACACACACATAGGTTTTATGAAGTGCTTTTTCCTGACAAAATGGTTGGCCTCATTCAACTTGTCATACAGTCAGTCATGTTTTGTGAAGGGTGTGGAGAGTAACCTCCATTGCAGAAGGCATGATGGCGTGATTGTGACTATCTACATAGTATGCCACGTTGTTAAATACTCGTATTTTATTTGGTGGATCTTGTTGTGACGATGTGGGTTCCGTTCCATGCTCCCATCTTGCTTCTGGGAGCTCTGAACCTGACACCGTCGGTAATGTCACAGATGAGCTAGACAGTGAGGCACAATAATGAAGCAAGGGAATGATGCAAAATGTGCAAAGTGCTTTTATTAAAACAGCAACAACAAAAAAGTGTTCAAATAGATAATTGCCATGCTTTAAAAATCTTCAAATAAATAATCCAATAAAAACAAGTGAACTCATGGAGGTTAAATACACAATAGAAAAAATCCTTTAAAAACCGAAGTTGGCTAGAAGCAGTCTTTTAGAGCAAAGCCCGGTGCCTTCTTTCTACTGGTGACTCCCTTGCTTCTCCCGTCCAGGCTGGGCACCAGGGGAGCCACCCTGCCTGCAGCAGACCTTCTTTCTGCCTTCTACTGCTGGTCTGTTCGCCTTTCTGATCATTGGCTCTGGTAGGCTTCACCAGACCGTGACTTGGGCACCCCAGTGACCAGGGCGCTCACGCTGGGGGGGGTTCATTTTCCAAGTCCCGACTCCCGCAGTGAGCAGTGAGCAGTGAGTCATCCTTCTTCTGGTCACTCCCGCTCCTCACTAACGCTCAGCGGGAGCGACCACTACCGACTGTTCCTGGGGTGTTGGCCAAACACCGTATGAGGGCTCACTTGTCCAGCTGCCTTTCTCTCTCAACAGAGAGCACATTCACTCGCTCACACACCGGCTTTCTCCTCCGTACTTCCTGCCTTCTCTCCTTCTTAACCTCCGTCCATTTTTTCTTTCTCCTTTTTCTCTTTCCCCCAGCCGCCTCGTGCTTCTATTATTTATCACGGGGATGTGGATCAGGTGTGGCAATTAGCAGCTCCCGGCATCAATTACAGATGCGGACGACTCCTCACCTGTGCACTTAAGCGAGGACCGTCCACATTATAAATCACCTGGGAACCGCTCCCGCCACACTACCACACCCCCTCTCTAAGCCGCAAGTGCGGCGACTATTTATTTAAAAAGTGGCCTTTTTGACTTGAGCTGTGGACCCGCTATACCACCCTTGTCATGTAAATTGTCTCACAGAGTGAAATATACTAGGCATAATAATTACCATTCTGCAGGGGTTGGATGGTTTATTAAGAGAATGTCTTGGCTACTTTCAGAAAGCACGCCACAAAAAGTGAAAGCTAAGCAAGTGAAAAGTTTTTATATAAAGCCATTAAATGTTGTTTTCCTTATTAGAAGATTTATTGACTTACCAAAAAAATTGTATTTAAGGTTTTTAGTTTATTTTATGTAATCTTCTCAAGTAAATTTTATATATGTTTCATTTTTTTCTAGTTTTTACACATGCATTTTTTTCAGTTTATAGATTTATAGTAATCAGTTGACCTTTTTTGGGGCAGTTGGAGTCTGCCCCACTTGCCTCTGGGTAATCATGTATGTTGATCTTTATTCTCTGTTTGACATACCCAGATATTGAACAGTAGACAGTGTGCAGATAGATTACAGGTGCGGGAGAGTTAAGAATCATAACCTTTTGTCCTGTAGAGTGGAGTTTGGCGCACAGATCATCTGCAAGACAGGAGGGTTTCCTGGGGATCTGAGGGAGGCAGATAAAGAAGTTAAAGTGAAGTACGGAAAATTCACAGAGAAGAAGGGGCTACATTTTGAATATGTTGATAACCCTACCATCACAAAAATTGAGCCTGATAGCAGCTTTGGGAGGTATGACATCTTCATTAGTTTTAAATCATTGCGTGCTGTATGCTACTTCCTTTTTGGAGCACACCATTAGCCATTGTCTGTAGCTCTTTTTTTTTTTACCCTTTTGGGTATTTTCTGTGAGTGTCTCCCTTTCACCCAGTTTCTGTCTCTTGAAGTGGTGGCAGGAATGTAACAGTGACTGGCACAGGTTTTGATGTGATCCAGAATGCAATTATGCGTGTGAAGAGTTCATCATCAAAGGCAGATTACACAAATGTGGTGAGAATTGTCTTTCTACTACAGCTATACCAATCAATATTTTTAGATGATTTTTATTATATTTCACCTGTTGTTTTCTCTCAATAGTCTGAGCATAAAGGAGGGATTATGAATGAATCCACCATGTATTTTCTTACCCCCAAAGTGGGACATACAGTCGAAGACAACATGCTCACATACATTGTCCTTGATGACCGGGAAATGGGAGTAAACTTCAAATATCACGATGACCCTGTCTTTAATGTTGACACAGGTCACATATTCAAGAAAGCAGCTGTCATATCTGTGGCAGTAAGTCTGAATTATGCAAGTACTAGAATTCTAGTCTTTTGCTTCTGGCAGCTGGAGAATGTATAGGCCATTTGTGTTTTGTCTCTCTGAAGGGCAAGAACTTAAACCTTGCAATGACAGAGAAGGAGGCCATTGCATTTGTAGGTGATGAACAATGCACCATCAAAGCACTTCTGAGCCAAGAACTCCTGTGCGAACCCCCCGCCACACAACCTCGTGCCAAACGTGTCAGGAGGGACACACATGAAAATATGCCGGACTTTGAGGTAAGCACGACAGTTAATGGAGGCAAATGTCTGTTGATGTATGGGTATTGAATGCAAAAGGAAATTGCAATGAGAAAACAGCAGAGATAGAAGTCCTACACAGAATACTGTCAGCATTATGTAACCACTGTTATTTTCTTGCAGGTTGTTTTTGGCTTCAGGTCCTGGATTTTGGGAAAAGTGAACTATGAGAATCCAGGTAGAGACATGCCACTGCACATTATTCTTCCTGTGGTTATCATCCCCATGCTGGCCATCATTGCCATATCTGTTTACTGCTACAGGTAGAATACATGTCTGGATTCAATTGATTGAGCCCTCTGTTATGAATGTCAACTTTTAACTCCCCAGTTCTACCTTTCAGGAGAAAGAGTCGGCAAGCTGAGCGAGAGTATGAGAGAGTGCGCCACCAGCTGGAAAGTCTGGAGGAAAGTGTGAGGGACCGCTGTAAAAAGGAGTTTACAGGTGAGACTCCAGCATAGGTGTGACAGTGATCTAATCATGCCAGTGAGAAAAGAATTGAGGGTCTGGTAAGCCCACTGAAGTGTGTGATGGTTTTGTAAGTCAGTGGTCCAGCAGCAAACAAGACCAGAGATAGATATTTTTTAGGTAGGTTGTTGCTGGAGTTTTATTAAGGACCCAGGAATCCAAGAAAGCAGACATGCAATTGGTTAAGATAGTTAACGGTACCCAGTGTGATTCAAAAAGTTGGGACTATCTATTGACATACACTAATCTCTCTGTAAATGTTAATCTCTGCAGACCTGATGATTGAAATGGAAGACCAAACCAACGACCTCAATGAGGCTGGAATTCCTTTCCTGGACTATAAGACATACACTGATCGTGTCTTCTTCCTGCCTTCCAAAGATGGAGAGAATGATGTGATGGTGACTGGAAAACTGGACATTCCTGAGGCTCGCCGCCATACAGTGGAACAGGCGCTCAACCAGTTCTCCAACCTTCTCAACAGCAAACCATTCCTCATAAGTGTAAGGGGTCTGCTATAATGGGTGCACTGACAGAATGCTGAGAGTGGACAGGTCATCAGTTTTTCAGAAATTAGAAAATTCAGGGCATATCAAATGTGAGGAAGATGTTAAGTATGTTGATTATTTCTGTGATTTTAAGATTAGGGGTTCCATATTGTGCAAAATATTCAAAAGAACATGTGAATTCTGAAAGCATATAGATCCTAAGATGACATAAATCTCTCTGTAAACAGAAAACGTACTTAATTTTAGGGTTATAGTTCCTTTTAAGAACTGCCAAATGGGAATATTCTTATGTTCATTCTAATGCCCTATCGTGATCAAGCTGAACATTCAGACTTGTCTTATTTATCTTGATGAACTTTATACTTTAATGGCTACCTTCTAATGCTAGTGTCTCTTTATAGTTCATTCACACCTTGGAAGGCCAGCGAGACTTTAATGCAAGAGTTAAGGTGTACTTTGCATCTTTGTTAACTGTGGCATTGCATGGAAAACTGGAGTACTATACAGACATCATGAGAACCCTACTGCTGGAGCTCATGGAGCAGTATGTGGCCAAGAACCCTAAGCTGATGCTTCGCAGGTGAGGCTACCTACTGACTGTAAATCCAATTGAACACATTCCAATCTACCTCAACACAGGTGACTTGGACAGCAGCTGAAAAGTCACAGTGCCAAATTCAGGCAGTAGTCTCTGTAATGAAAAATGTAAAATATAGGGTGGTCCAGATCTAACTTTGCAATTGTTGTATTGCATTGCATTGCATTAAAAGTTGCATAGTTAGATCTGGACCACCCTGTAGAAAATAAAGGAATTACAGGATCAAATTGGAGGGGCAGTCAGCATAATTTTCAGCTTGTATAGTCCTATGAATATATTAAACTAATAAAAGCAGCAGCAGTTGATCAAGTGAAAGGAATACATAGCGGTGCAATATTCTGAAGGTCTACTTTTCTCATTTTAGGTCAGAGACGGTGGTGGAGAGAATGCTTTGCAACTGGATGTCCATCTGTTTATATCAGTTCCTTAAGGTAAGATGGCACAGCATATGGGTGCCTGAGGTTGACTAGTGCTACATTTTGAAAGAGTGGAAGATTTATATTTAGACCAGTGTGACGATGCAGGTTTGCTCCAATGCTCCCATTGTCCTTACGGGAGCCCTGAACCTGACACCGTCGGTAATGTCACTGAGATGAGCTGACAAATGAGGACAATTCTCAAATGAAGCCAGGGGATATTTCCAAAAAGTGCCAAAGTGCTTTTATTAAACAAAAATCAAAAGTATCCAAACAAAAAGAAGTGCAGTGCATCTAGTTTCAATAAATAAATAAATCCATAAAAACAGTGAAAAGGTGGGATAAAAAGCCAATAAATAAATCCATTAAAATCCGAGGTTAAAATCAGAAGTTAAAATGCAGTCTCTCTTATTACGATCACAGCCCACCTCCGTCTCTCATTCTCCCCGGCTCACCCATTGCTCCTGCAGCTGGCGGAGACCCAACAGCCATGAGCTTCTTTCGATCGACATCCATCTTGACTTCCATATGGACATCACTGCCAGGCTGTCCGAGGTCGGCTCTCCTCCCTTCATCCTTCACGCTCATGCAGTTGCTCCTCAGATCCCTCGGGAGGACACCTGCCTTGCTCACCCCACTCCAACAGAACATTCAGTGGGGTGAACTAGCACCTAAAGTACTACAAACAAACGTTCCTTCGCGGGCCCCAGCTCATGCTGTCTCCTCCTTACAGGTGGCCAGATTCTCCTGCTAGGACTTCTCTTTCCCGTCCTTTAACCTCCATTATCTTCCTCTTTTCCACAATACATCTATCCATCACCTTTCCTACTGTCGACCCGTATATATACACATACCCCCGTGCTTCCGTGGACGCAGTGCCTTAATCACATGCCGCAGGAAGCCAATGAAGCAATTGAGAACAATCGCACCCACACGTGCAGGTGCGACTCGCTCCAACTACCTCATTAACTCCCCGCGGCCGGACAGTCACGCCCACGAGGAACGACACGGCTATACAGATTTAAAACCTGGCCCTTTTTTTTGTAGCCGTGGACCCACTGTACCACAGCCAGTTAAGCAGTTGGACTCTATGGCATAGAGTCAGGTGGTGTCCTCCCAACTTTAGTCTATTGTGTGGACACTTCTCTTGCCTGAATTGAGCATTTATTACTAAAAGAAACACATGAGATCTCCATCTCCCCGGTCACAGCTGGCACACAGTATTTTTTTCACTGAAGTTAAACAGACTCTACGCTTAGTATTAAAAACATTTTGTGGTCTTTGTTGCTGCCACTCTTGTCAGTAATGATGGCAACATTTTAAAAAATAACCAGGTGATTAGATATATCCTAAGAAAAATATATGGCTTTTATGTAACTGATAGTTGAGAAGGTGGGGACTAATGGGTGAGTTGTAGAAGCTGCATAAGTGCCTTTTCTTTTTGTTGTCCTGTAGGATTCTGCTGGGGAACCACTTTACAAGCTCTTCAAAGCCATTAAGCACCAGGTGGAGAAGGGACCTGTGGATGCAGCACTGAAGAAAGCTAAATACACTTTGAATGACACTGGACTACTGGGAGATGATGTAGAGTACAGTGTCCTGGTGAGGCCCTCTTTTGACCTGCAAACCTCTGGTCTTTATTTTCTATTTTCTTACATCATACATTGAAGCTACCCTCAGTTTTATCTGCATCACCACCACTTATTCCCACCTTGTGCTCATACTTTTATCCCAGTATTTCTACCACTGAACTGAAATGCAAAAATCTGATGCATTACTTTCTGTTGTAGACATTGCAGGTTTTGGTGCAAGGCGAGGGCCCTGATGTGGTTCCTGTGAAAGTTCTGAGCTGTGACACAATCTCTCAGGTTAAAGAAAAGGTCATTGAGCAAGCCTTTAGAAATGTACCATACTCTCAGAGGCCTAAGGCAGATAGCGTGTTGCTGGGTAAGTCCTAGTACTAAGCCAATGCTTGTCTTTACACTGTGCTACAGCTTGAGTGACAACATTACTGTCTCCTTGCAGAGTGGCGGCCTGGCTCCACTGGTCAGATATTGTCAGACTTGGACCTCACATCCCAGAAGGATGGCCGTTGGAAACGTATGAATACACTTGCCCATTATAATGTGAGCCTAACCCTTATCTGTTTTATTGATTGTGCTGCTATAATGCTGATAGACACCATTTATTACTTTAATAATGTTTCCTGATTACAGGTCAGAGATAATGCCACTTTAGTACTGTCCAAAGTTCTCCACCTTCAGCAGCCTGAGGAACACCACCAGGACCCTATGGATGAACGTATGTAACCCATTGTTCACCACAGTTATTATTCCTTGTGGTTTCAAGTATCTCTTCCCTGTTGTAAATGCTATACTAGGACCCTGAAACCCTAATGAATGACCAGTTTTGTTTTTCTATAGCCCCCAACCTGACTCTTTGGACCCAGAAAAAACAATTCACTCCCAATTTGCATCAGTCTGGCATCCTGTTAAACTCAATATATTAATATTATTGTGGATTTTAAACTTTAGTCTTTCACTGGACAAAAAAATAAATCTTCCATGTGAATGCCTTTAAACTATCTATGTTCTATACATCTGCATTTGTGACAAAAAGTTATGACATTTGGATTTTTTTTTTTTTGCAATCCTGCATGAATGTGATCTAATCTTCATTTAAGCTATAACAGATAAAGAAACCTTTTTGAACAAAATGCATTCATCCACCATCTTACTTGCTTAATTTTAGTACAGGGTTGTGATTCAGTAGCACTGCAGAGTATTTGAGTAATATTCAGTAAATTTAGATGGGCTGCAATGGTTTATGCACGTAGTAATATCTTATGAGCACCACTCTCACTCAGTGGTTATATTCTTGTAGGCTCAAGGCCACAGACCTTACTAAGTGCAGAACCCAAGTTGTCATCTTAGAGTTCTGTGGACCCAATGTTTCCCTCCCAAAATATGACCATTCCTGAAATCATGCCAGTTTATATAACTAATTTTTTTTTCTCCCCTTGGAAGGTTCCCTAAAATGTTTACCAACCCGTGAAAAATTAAAATACACTTTCTTAATGAAAAAATGTAATGTAAATGTAAAAATTATGTAAAAATATGCAATTCCATTTTTATCATCTTCTGCTTAAAGAAAGACAGCACATAACTAAACTTTCTCTGCCCTTTGAAAGACTGCCCATTCATCACTGAACTCAGTTAAAGGATAAGTTACATATTTTTCAATTCAAAGTAATTTCTTCACAAGCATGGTATATTTTAATTTGCCACATAAAATTGTTATAAGGTGAAGCATTTTTATACATTTTAAAAATACCTGGGGCCTCATGTATAAATGGTGCGTACGCACAGAAATGTTGCGTAAGAACATTTCCACGTCAAATCGCGATGTATAAAACCTACACTTGGCATAAAGCCACGCACTTTTCCATGGTAGCTCATTCCCTGTCGTACACAAGTTCTCCGCTTGGTTTTGTAGACTGGTGGCACCCAGCGTCAAAGCAGTGCTACTGTTCCTGTGTGGTTACCCTTTCTTAGATCCACATCCACTAGCGAGCTTGAGCTTCATTCACGGTTTGTTCTTGCCTCGCGCTGTATTCATGCTGTGGCTGGCGCGACACTGGAAGGATAGATGGATATAATAATTAAACATTACGAAGATATTTCGATGTTCCTTAAAAGTTTTGAAGAATCGGCGTTCTAAGCTTACAGATGGCTTAACGTCTATTACAGAACTGATTGTGTGGCGATTGGGTATTTGGAGAAAGAAAAGTAAGGACAGGAATTGGAGGTTAGTACGTTTGAAAAAGACAGTACTTCTGTAATAAAGCATTTCATTGAAGGTCACGTATGGCGCAGCAAGCATCTTGCTGTAAGACATGAACAATCACTGCGCCACCGTGTTTCCATGTTTAATAACATGCTTTAACTCATATCATCATGAAAATGATATCACATATACTTCTTAGTATTTTAATTATTCAGATAGCTGTAATATTACAAACGTAATGGATTCTATGTCCTGTCGGAGGAAGAGCACGTAGTGATTCAGGCACATAGAGCACATATAAGATCAAATACACAACAAAGCATTTAACGTGCTACTTTAGTTACGATGGGATTTGAGAAACTAGTAAATTAAACGATTTTAAGATTAAGTTTATGATGTTCTACTTTAATCACATAGTTTATTTTCTCATTAAAGTGGAAATTTCAAGATTAAAGTTGACATTTCGCGCTTTTTTCCCCACTGTGTGCCTTTTTTTTCCACGTACCCTAATAAGCTATCATATCACACTCAGACGGTGGGCTACGAGTCGCCTTCTCACGCTGACTTTGATATGTGACAACTTTTTTATTTCGGGCACTGTGCGACTTTGTGAACTTGAGCTTTCAAGTTTCTCCGACACGCTATGTCACTCGATCAACTTCCTTGTGTTGCTTATATAACTGTTTAAACCAACAAATAGTACGTTTTTCTTTGCCTCAATTTGGTATTCGCTGAAATTCTTCTATTTTTCCTCGTACTTTTGCCATTGCCTTTTCACAGAATGCTGGGCTTAAGGGCTATTTATATTGATTTGCATATTCAAAGAGGTGTATTTCTGGGAGGAGTTGGAGCGGGACAGCAAGTGCGTGCACATGCGTTTATTTCCACGCTGAGCGGGATTTATGTAGCGGAAGTTGGCAAACGCACAGATTCCTGCATCTGGATTTTTCTGTATGTAAGCACATTTCAGCTTTTGTGCTTACGTCATGTTATAGTGCGAATTCTACGCACGCCGTTATACATGAGGCCCCTGGTCTGTTCTGGCAGCTTACAATAGGGCTAATGGGGGACATGGGTTCATAGATAGAAAAAGCCTTAAAACTTAACAAATATGTCCACTTTTTAAGCCAAAAATATTATTGAATATTGATCTGCATCTTGAGATAACATACATATTGGAAAACAGCATATCCATGTTGATTCAAGAAGGAAAAAAAATCCATCCATTTTCCAACCCGCTGAATCCGAACACAGGGTCACGGGGGTCTGCGGAAGCCAATCCCAGCCAACGCAGGGCACAAGGCAGGAACCAATCCCGGGCAGGGTGCCAACCCACCGCAGCAATATAAATCATCAGGCATCTTTTTAGCACCATAACTTGTTAAGTTGGGTTTAAAGGCTGTTGTAATGCCTTTGTGGCTTTTTGTATGTTATTTATTAAAGAAGTTGCAAACTTAACATTAAAGAAAAAATACAAAATTTAAAAAGAGTCTATTTTTATCAGAAAGCTAGAATAAAAATATTTTAATCAAATTAGTATATGTGAAATTGGAATTTTTAACAAATTTTATTACAATTTAGAATTAGTCTGTGTCAGTACATTTGTCCCAACTTAGACTCCAGTAACCCATTAATTGCATTTGACTCCGACTTCACAGCCCTGACCGTTATTGACATTATTTAGGCCAAACATAAAGTGCAGTCTCTGTTTTGTAAATAATTTGAAAATAATAGCTGAAACAGTCACGCATTACAATCGCTTATAATCTTTCCCTAAAATTGAAGCATATTTCATCTATCCATCCATCCATTTTCATTGTTTCGCATATTTATGGTGTTGCTGGATTGATAATGTGTGCTACAGTGAGAAACAATATTAAGCTAGCCCATAGCATCCATATTACTAACCGAGAATGGTAAACCGGATGGCGTGGATGCAGGTACACGGCGATGGGACCATGAGACATACTGCGGAGGCGCGTACAGCGCGCATCTCATAAACCGCACGCGAAGTCGTATCCGCCGCGAACGAAGGAGTCACGGCCCAAAAACGAAAGAGCCCAACTGACATGAATGAGAAATGTAGCAACAACGCGCCCATAGCTAACGACTAACGACACAGCCATACAAAAAAGAGGATTCTGTGCTGCAGCCCAGATTCAAACGGAAGAGGCTGCGGCAGCCCCACAGGTCCACAATGATCGTACGGAGGGCGCAGGCATCATCGCCATATTGTGAGTGGCACTACTATGGAAGGTGCAGGCGTCGCCGCCATATTGTGAGTGGCACTACTGCGGAGTGAAGCTAGGAATAATGTTCTGCTTGGGATTGTACAAACCGCTGAATGCTTTACACCAAATTCAAACACAATACAGCTCAACGAGCCCACCTAGATAAGATCAATGAACGCAGGCGCCTACAATGCACGTCTGCAACTGCGGAAGCAAAGCAAGCACGGGTTCAAAATGAACGAGCTCGACTGACGGATATACAAACACGAGCCCGGCTGGATAAAATCAATGAACGCAGGCGCCTACAACGCGCATCTGAAATGCCGCAAGCAAAACGGGCACGGCTCCAAGACGAACGAGCTCAACTAATGTATTTCAGGATACCCAACACTGGGGGTAGGCGAGCGAAGCGAGCAGGGGGCAGAGCCCCCCTTGTACAATTAAAAATTGAATCAAAGTTCTAGGCAGTGCTTAAAATGGAACCAAATTAATAGTGGCATACACTGTGTTGTTGCTGTCTTGATTATCTTTGCAATACGGTATTAATATTACATTTACATTTAATTCCACACATTGATATAAGTACAGTGCATCCGGAAAGTATTCACAGTGCATCAGTTTTTCCACATTTTGTTATGTTAGTCTTATTCCAAAATGGATTCAATTCATTTTTTTCCTCAGAATTCTACACACAACACCCCATAATGACAACATGAAAGAAGTTTACTTGAGATTTTTGCAAATTTATTAAAAGTAAAAAAATTGAGAAATCACATGTACATAAGTATTCACAGCCTTTGATCAATACTTTGTCGATGCACCTTTGGCAGCAATTACAGCCTCAAGTCTTGTTGAATATGATGCCACAAGCTTGGCACACCTATCCAGCACCAGTTTCGCCCATTCCTCTTTGCAGCACCTCTCAAGCACCATCAGGTTGGATGGGAAGCGTCGGTGCACAGCCATTTTAAGATCTCTCCAGAGATGTTCAATTGGATTCAAGTCTGGGCTCTGGCTGGGCCACTCAAGGACATTCACAGAGTTGTCCTGAAGCCACTCCTTTGATATCTTGGCTGTGTGCTTAGAGTCGTTGTCCTGCTGAAAGATGAACCGTTGCCCCAGTCTGAGATCAAGAGCGCTCTGGAGCAGGTTTTCATCCAGGATGTCTCTGTACATTGCTGCAGTCATCTTTCCCTTTATCCTGACTAGTCTCCCAGTTCCTGCCGCTGAAAAACATCCCCACAGTATGATGCTGCCACCACCATGCTTCACTGTAGGGATGGTATTGGCCTGGTGATGAGCGGTGCCTGGTTTCCTCCAAACGTGACGCCTGGCATTCACACCAAAGAGTTCAATCTTTGTCTCATCAGACCAGAGAATTTTCTTTCTCATGGTCTGAGAGTCCTTCAAGTGCCTTTTGGCAAACTCCAGCCGGCTTCCATGTGCCTTTTACTAAGGAGTGGCTTCCGTCTGGCCACTCTACCATACAGGCCTAATTGGTGGATTGCTGCAGAGATGGTTGTCCTTCTGGAAGGTTCTCCTCTCTCCACAGAGGACCTCTGGAGCTCTGACAGAGTGACCATCGGGTTCTTGGTCACCTCCCTGACTAAGGCCCTTCTCCCCTGATCACTCAGTTTAGATGGCCGGCCAGCTCTAGGAAGAGTCCTGGTGGTTTCGAACTTCTTCCACTTATGGATGATGGAGGCCACTGTGCTCATTGGGACCTTCAAAGCAGCAGAATTTTTTCTGTAACCTTCCCCAGATTTGTGCCTCGAGACAATCCTGTCTCAGAGACCTACAGACAGTTCCTTTGACTTCATGCTTGGTTTGTGCTCTGACATGAACTGTCAACTGTGGGACCTTATATAGACAGGTGTGTACCTTTCCAAATCATGTCCAATCAACTGAATTTACCACAGGTGGACTCCAATTAAGCTGCAGAAACATCTCAAGGATGATCAGAGGAAACAGGATGCATCTGAGCTCAATTTTGAGCTTCATGGCAAAGGCTGTGAATACTTATGTACATGTGCTTTCTCAGTTTTTTTATTTTTAATAAATTTGCAAAAATCTCAAGTAAACTTCTTTCATGTTGTCATTATGGGGTGTTGTGTATAGAATTCTGAGGCAAAAAATGAATTTAATCCATTTTGGAATAAGGCTGTAACATAACAAAATGTGGAAAAAGTGATGCACTGTGAATACTTTCCAGATGCACTGTTTATGATATTGAAGAGTCTTGGGGGTCCCCCTTGGAGACTGG
Source organism: Erpetoichthys calabaricus (assembly GCF_900747795.2). NCBI lineage: Eukaryota > Metazoa > Chordata > Cladistia > Polypteriformes > Polypteridae > Erpetoichthys > Erpetoichthys calabaricus. The sequence goes on from NC_041394.2 coordinate 174,603,852, forward strand.
AGTAATGTTGGAGCGTGAGGTGCCTCTATGCTCCTTTAAGCCCACTTCAAGCCCTCGGTATAGACATCCATCCATCCTTGAATCCAGGATCATCACAGGGAAGACAATAGCGACCTCTGGACAGGGTGTCAGTCTGTAGCAGGGTGAACGCACACATACAGGCAATAGTTAGTTTAGCAACACTAATTTACCTATGCTCAATCAAGGTGAAGTTTAGTAAGTTCAGTACTTATGTTTTAACGTAGGCACAGTGACAGTGCGGAGCTCTTATTCTTGCCTCACAGTGCTATGGCCTGCAGGAGTTTTGCATGTTCTCCCCATGCATTTACAGATTGTTTGGTCTGAGTGAGTTTACTTGTTTAAACACATCCTCAATTCTTTTATCATCATATCATCCATAAGAGTGACTCCTCCACGAGGCTGTTGATAGCTGCTCATTCACAGCTTCTTATTCAGATGGCTAGTTATTCGTAGCTCCTTTTAAAAGGGTGGTTTGGCTATTTTAAAAAATACAAAGCTTGTATTAAAAATACAGTACAGTGTAATCGGTTCAGTCCAGATTTATTGTTATGTGTACAATGAAACTCATATGTGCTCTTCTCACTGTGCTGCCTCTTGTTCTGTAGGCTATGTAAAATAACAACTACACAGAATGTAATGGGCAAAAAGTCAGCGCTGTTTAGGAAAAAAAAATCGTATCATTTAAGCACACATGTGTCTGTTCTTGCAAGCCATGGCAGAACATTACCACTGAAGAAACAAAATTGCAGAAGCAAAGTCGGATATTAAGTATAATACAGCTTAGCGAAGGGTGTTGGTGGCTGTCATAACTTCTCCAATGTCACGGACTGTGAGCAGATGAGTGAACAAGAAATGTATTCTTTCCTCAAGAAAAACAGGACCACAAATCTGCGCTAAAATAATTATTTCTTGCTTCCTTTCATTATCACAAGGATGCCTCATAAATGTGGAAGACATGTTTTCTTATATTGAAACCTTTGCTGCTTTAAAGTGGATGTATTTGGTAAGTTGTAAGGTTTTTTTGATTTCAGCTATGGACCTCATTAGCCATTTTGTAAGCTGCAAGAACAGACAAGGTATTTTTAAAATTAAAATGTAAAATACGCTTCACATTAGAACAAAATTTTATGTGGAAAAATTAATTCATACCATGAAAGGGTGGAGTGCCCTCTCAGGGTTGGTAGCGAGATCCTGCCCCAAGTGGAGGAGTTCAAGTATCTCGGGGTCTTGTTCACGAGTGAGGGAAGAATGGAGCGTGAGATCGACAGACGGATCGGTGCGGCATCCGCAGTAATGCGGGCTCTGCATCGGTCTGTCGTGGTGAAAAAGGAGCTGAGCTGCAAGGCGAAGCACTCAATTTACCAGTCGATCTATGTTCCTACCCTCACCTATGGTCATGAGCTATGGGTAATGACCGAAAGAACGAGATCGCGAATACAAGCAGCTGAAATGAGTTTCCTCCGCAGGGTGTCTGGGCTTTCCCTTAAAGATAGGGTGAGAAGCTCAGTCATCCGGGAGGGGCTCAGAGTAGAGCCACTGCTCCTCCGCATCGAGAGGAGTTAGATGAGGTGGCTCGGGCATCTGATCAGGATGCCTCCTGGATGCCTCCCTGGTGAGGTGTTCCGGGCACGTCCAACCGGGAGGAGGCCCCAGGGAAGACCCAGGACACGCTGGAGGGACTATGTCTCTCGACTGGCCTGGGAATGCCTTGGGATTCTCCCGGAAGAGCTAGAAGAAGTGGCCGGGGAGAGGGAAGTCTGGGCATCTCTGCTCAAGCTGCTGCCCCCGCGACCCGACCTCGGATAAGCGGGAGACAATGGATGGATGGATGGATGGATGGATTATGGAGAACTCTGACTTGAAAAATACCAAACTTATCCTTTAATTTAAGTTAGAGTCATCATGGCTAAAGGCTACTTTGGAAACATTGCATACAAGATGGAAAAGATTGCCAGTGTATCACAGGACACAACTATGTAAGACATTCTACTAACTCATATGGGGCGAAATTAGAGTCACCTAATATCCAACACACACATGTTTGAGATGTGATAGAAAAAAACAACACAAAAAAGACTTACAAACTGGACGCATAATGTGCTCAGGCCATGATTTGACCCAGAAGTCTGAAGCTGAGCTGCAGAAGATGGAATGAATGCCCTGCTCCAAACTGAAAATCAACATGGCTACATGTTTTTCTTTTGAAAAGCTCAATATAACAGTGAGTTTGTTCTTTTCAGTGAGAGGCATTTTTGGAATAATAGTCCCTTCCCTGTGAAAAGCACAATATAACAGTTGAGAGATGACTGTAAACTCTACTAAGGTCACTATAACTACTGTATTTGTTTTCTCCGACCCCTATCCCTTGACTCTGAACATTTTGTCTCATTATTACAGGAAATGCTTTGCTTGAGGATAACAAAGTATGGCATCTAGTTCGCTCAGCAGATGAAGTGGAGGAGGTCAAATCAAAGGGTGGGAGCATGAAGGAGAAGGCCAAGGCCATCACTGAAATTTACCTGACACGGCTTCTGTCAGTGAAGGTATCCATCTCTACTGAATGCTCATTGATTGGATTTATTATTCCTTACTTCATTTCCACCTAGCAGAGAATGTGCCACAATCTTGTGCCTTTTTTTTTTTTTTTTTTTTTTAAATATAGGGCACTCTGCAGCAGTTTGTGGATAACTTTTTCCGTAGCGTCCTCTGCTCTAGTGCTGTGGTGCCTCCAGCAGTGAAGTATTTCTTTGACTTTCTGGATGAACAAGGAGAGAAGCATGAAAATGTAGATGAAGAGACTATTCACATATGGAAAACCAACAGGTAAAGTTGCTACCCGCCCCAGGTGCAATTACCAAGATCAACCACCAGATAACCTACGGTATGTCTAACACTGAATGTTTTATCTGTAGTTTGCCACTAAGGTTCTGGGTGAACATCCTGAAAAATCCTCACTTCATATTTGACATCCATGTCCATGAGGTGGTGGATGCTTCCCTGTCGGTCATCGCACAGACCTTCATGGATGCCTGTACAAAGAGTGATCACAAGCTGTCAAGGGTTAGTTTGCTTATTACCGTGTGAGGTGGGAGGTTAGTTATTTAGCAGCCTTTAATTTTTGACTTTGTCTGTCTAGGATTCACCAAGCAATAAGCTTCTCTACGCTAAGGAAATCTCAACCTATAAGAAGATGGTTGATGAGTAAGTGGCTGTGTTTGTATTCTGCCTGAGCTCAAAGGATTTTGATAAAATAAATGTGGTGGGTTGGTTGCTCTAACTATGGCATTGAACTGACACTAAAAAAAGACACAATATGATTTTTTTTTGTTCTATGGATTTATTATGGATCTCCTGGCTGATTTGCTCATTTACCATTTTTTCATCTCTCTTGTAGTTACTATAAAGGTATCAAACAAATGGTGTCAGTCAGTGACCAGGACATGAATACTTACCTGGCAGAAATATCTAGGGTAAGTTTTTGATGCATAGGAGAAACCTGGACAATCCTCTAGGTCATTATGTTCTGATGACATTTGGTTCTGTGCCATAATGGGCTTAGTAACAACCTGTTAAAAAAGGCTCAGTACTACATAAAGACAGTAACACACTGTTAAACCAGGTTCAGCACTACATAAAGACTGGAGAGAATTATAAGTGAATGGAGGAAAGTTCCTTCCCTCCACTGTGATGAGAAGCCACAGTAAATGCTTTTCTTTTAGAGCCAAATGCGAGATGGGCATTGGAACTGCTTTTCTCACATTTTGCTTTTATCTCTTCCAGGCCCACACTGACAAGCTCAATACCCAGGTTGCTCTGCACCAGCTCTACCAATATGCTAGCAAGTACTACGATGAGGTAAGCATGAGGGAACAAGACACATACTGCATGGTACCTATCAAACGTCTGCCTAACTTTTCCTTTTTCTGCTAGATCATTAACGCCTTGGATGAAGATCCAGCCACACAGAACAAGCAATTAACCCTAAGGTTGCAGCAAATTGCAGCTGCACTGGAGCACAAAGTGACTGACCTCTAGCTCTAAGGATGGAGCAGGGCTTCACCAGCACCTTCTTCAAGGAAGGAGGAAAGTATTCTGGAGACTCTGACGCTGCTGCCCTTTATAATGCACCACTCAAGTGACTAGCTTCTTCCTATTTAGAGAAAAAGCATGTTTTTATTGAGCAGCTCAAGCGATTGAACAGGGTGTGACTCTTTGAGAAGCCCACCTACACGCGAGCCTGGTGCCTTTGGCAATGCAGGACTAAGCAATATTGCATACGGTACCATCTGCTGCACAGAGACCATGGGTTTCCAGCCACTGAACAGAGTGGCAGGACAGAGGCAGTTGTACTGGGGCTGCAGCAGAGACACGGGGTTGGGTGCCCCCATCCACTTGTGCCTTATTGTGGGACGGCTTATTCTTGGAGCCAGCCCTGCTACTGGTTTACTTCCGGCCATGTAGAACCACCCCAGCAATAAATACAGTTGAGCCGCCTTGCCACTTCTTTATTCATTTTTTTTTCTCACTCCTTAAATTGCCATCTACTGTTCTATCTCACACCTGGAATTTAATGCTGTTGGGCCCGATGCCATAGATTGAGAAGAATAATGTTGGGAGGGTGGAGAGAAAGCAAACAAAGGCAGCATTGACACTTGGGTAAGGTGTACACCGGAGAAAACCAAGAGTGGCTTTGACCAAGTCAAAGCTGGCATTAATACTGCTCTGTGAACTGGCGATTAATTAACAAGAGGAACTTGCTCTATCTCCAAATGGATAACATTGTTCTAGTTAGGGTTTGTTTCTTACTTTCTGTCTTTTATGTCTCTATAGTGTCATTTACAGTGGCGGTACAGTCTAATTGTTATTTCATAGAGTGCCTATCAGAATGTGCTTTAAAGTAGACATATAGTCCTATCTTTATTCATATTTACGGACGAGATTACTTTATACTTGCTGCACAATCCATGACTGTTTTATTGTCTATTTTTGAGTGTCTTTTGTAAACAAGTGCTTTACCTGGGCAGTACATCAATCTGTTTTATACAGAACCTTTTGTCAAGAAAATATTTTACAGGAGTAGTGTACGACTTGCAGACACTTGCATGAGCAAACTGTCTAATGCTAGCAAAACAATCTTCACTTTATGTAACCACTTTTAGGGGATTTCTCAAATAACAATATAATTAGTTAATATATTTTCCATAGCATCTTTTATGGGGGAGTTCTTTACTTTTGCAGTAATAACAATTAATCTGTTTCGATTGTGTTTTCATAAGAGCAGTACTATTTTCCATGCCCATCTATGCCTTAAGTATCAGATCTGCTTTACTTTAGCAATACAATCCCAATATCCATAATATGTTATTAGTACCTTAAATTGGGAAGGTATTTTACAATAGCAGTGGATCCTATCAGTCTAATTTACAGAGCATCATTACAAAAAAAAATCATTTACAGTGGTTAAACACTCCCATTAATTTAAATTTATATAAAATCATTCACAGTGAGCAGTAACGTATGACCCTTTAACCAAGTAAACCACCTCCTCTAGTTTTTGAACCCTCTTTTACCATTGTATGGTCACAGAATTTGAAGTTATCCCAAGCAGCATCAGAAATCAACCCTTAACAACATGCTGGTTTAGATTTGGATTGTAACCTAACACACATCTTTGACATGCAGATGGAAACCACATTTTCCCAAACAAATGAACATGAACACACGGGCAAACAACTCACTGATAGCGATTGAGGTAGGATTTGAACCCATGTTCCTTAGAGATGCAGGACTGTAGAGCTAACCACTGCAAGCCCCAGAAAAACCCAGATACAAAGTAAATAATCTTCATATGCGGTGCAGGGTGCTGCATAGGTTGACCTGTTGTATTACATTTCCCAGAATCCTGTGTTCAGACCTCACCATCAAAACTTAAGTTAGGAGCCGGGATGCTTTCCATTGTGTGTAGGCTTTAACTTGGATCTCCACTTTCCCTCCATATTCCAAAGACACACAAGTTAGGTTAACCGGTGACTCTAAACTGTAAATATTTGAATTACTTTTGCAAGGCAGAAACCAACTTCATAATCTGCTCCTGCCCCAGTGATCCTCTTTTATGGACGCAAGTTTAGAAAACTTTGTATCTAACCAAGCAGCATACATTAATGTGGAGCAAGTAAAATGTTTTCCAAGCATGTAACAATGTGCCAAGTCTGTAAAATAAAGTGGACAGCATAGTCAACTGACTCCCTTAAGGAGTGTTGCAGATAAATAGCCTTTTTAGAAAATGTGAGACCTCAGTTTGAAATCAGTTTAATATTCCTTTCAGGTTTTAGATGCAATTTTTCACTCTATCAAAGCACTTCAAAAATTCCAGAGGTAGGCTGTAGGTGCTTGTTCGGGGTACTGAAGTCAGTCAAAATTGGGCTTGAATCTGGAGTTTTTGTGTTGCTTTACTCACAACTTATTGTTGCTTCCTAAAACTATGGAGACTCATCTTCCATAATGGCTGAGAGATTACTTCACATTCTCTGAACTGCTTAATCCAATTCAGGGTTGTAGGGGTACAGCCTGTCCCAGCAACACTAGATCCAAGGCAGGAAACCACCTAGGTCAGAGCAATCAATTAAAGAGACCACTCACAATAACAAAGGGGCCAATTTGTAAATGCCAGTTCACAATGTGATAAACTATTAACTAAATCGGGGCCAAATGTTTTGTGGCACACATTTTCACAATCACGCTTGCCTATAAACATTACAAAGCATATTACAAATGAACAGTGGATTATATTCAAAAGCAGTCTTTGGCTTTTTTTTTTTTTTTTTGAGTGTGGGAAGACTTGGTACTTGTCTCCAAGTGCCCCCCTCTGTCTGCACTTCTGATTCTTCTCAAACTACCTTCTACATGCTTATAAGATTGTGAGAAATAAGTACATATAGGTCCAAAGATAAAATACGAAATATTTAGACATAACAGATAACAACGCGACCCACAAAGCCTGCAAGAAGCACAAGTTGAATATAATCTGAAACCTTCTGCTTGTTTTTTCTGATTCCCCTACATTGTTTTCATTTATTGAAACACTATCACTTTCATTTTACACATGAAGCAATGCCTCTGTCATACTTCTGATATTAACTGGTGCAACTTTTCATGATTTCGCCGAGGTCACTCTGCATATAATTACCAAATCTTAAATTTGTCTTTGAGCAAGACACCCTTTTTGTTACCCTAAACCAATAAAAAGTTGCGTCAAAGCAAAACACAATGGATAAAGTGAAAAATCATTCATTTTACACTTCAGTGTTTCAATGCAGGAGAGGAGTAATAATTTCTAATCTAAGATGAATAAAATACCATTTCCAGCTGCCATGTCTACCTGGCCTGAACTTCTTTATTTTGAAAGCCACAAGAAATAAATGAACCTTCCCTGCAATTCTTCATTGGAATAGTGGGTTAAGGAAATTAATGGCTGACCGGAATGACCAACTGGTAAGGGGAAAAACTTGGAGGAAGCCGTGTTTATTGAGAAATTAGAAAGACAAAAGGGGTACCTGAGGCCTCCACAATGCTGTGCTCATGAGATCAGGATCTAGCTAAGTCAGCAGGTATGACACATAGTAGTATACACAAATACATAGAGCAATCACGTGCAATTAGAAAACTTGATCCCAAGGTAGGGCAGCACAGCGGTGCAGTGGTTATGCTGCTGCCTCATAATAAGGAGACCAGGGTTCACATCCCAGGCCCTCCATGCATGTAGTTTGCATGTTCTCCACATGTCCAAATGGGTTTCTTCCTGATACTTCAGTTTACACCCACAGTCTAAAGGCATGCAAGGTAGGTGGAATGGTGATGCCAAATTGGCCCTAGTGTGTGTCTGGGAGTTCATCCTATGATGGACTGGCATCCTGTTCAGGGATTGTTCCTGCAATGTTCCCCGTGTTTGCTGACATAGGCTCCAGCAACCCCAAGATACTGTTCAGGATAAAGTGGGTTTAGAAAATGGATGGATGGATGCATTCCAAGGTACTGTATATTTCTGCTATAATAAAGAAGAGAATTGCATATTTATTCTCATGATCGTGGAATTTAAACCTGTACAGAAACCGTTCCATTATCTCAGTGATCGGTGAGTTGAGCCATTGCCTTGCCACTGATGAGCAACACCTGCACAAAACTGCCATCTTTACACCATATGCAAATAGCATCACAGAGGATACAAATAAAAATTTAAAGGTGTCAGAAGTCACCAAGGGAATCTGATGTAAACTCTACAACTGGCACTGTGAAACACATCCACATGTTGTGCACAGAGATGCGCTCCTTTTTCTTGATTTGAAAAAGTAACATTTGCTAAAAAATAAAAAACAAAGGAGACACTGCACTCTGAGTCTGTCTGATGCAGACTGGTGATGTAGAATAATGTATCTTGGATATTCTTTCATCCAGTCCAGAAACATGACGTTGATAACCTGTCCAAAATTTGTTTGTGTTCTGTCCCCAGTGTTCCTGCAAGACCATACAAGTCAACATCAGGACCAATTCATACACGCTTTTTCTGACATCGGTGTCAAAAAAAATGTGATAAACTCGGATAAATCCAAAATGTATTCACGTTAGATAAATGACCAAGACAGTTCTCACAGGCTGTATTTACAGTACCAACGTCTTGATGCCCGAATTGGAATCCAGGAAAAAAACGATCCGAGCATGTGCTGTGCTTATTGTCTAGACTTGGGCGTTGCAAGCGTTGTGCCTTTTTTTTGTTTTGCTTTTTGCTCTTCAGATTTATACGTTTTATAGCCTAAACAGAACTCATATTTTTTTATTGGTTTACCGCAGAAGGGCGTTGTCATTGTATATACTTTAATATTTTCTTTCCTGATTTCCTGCACCTCCATTCAGAGAGTAATACGGGTGCATAACGGGAGTCAAGAGTGGCGGGATGGTATTATTAGAACTATTTTGATACATCCCATGGCCAGAAACCTTTCGAATGAGACAAATAATTTTTTAATATCTGTATAATAGGCTCTGCGCAAGCCCATCTCTTATTTTAAAGTGTTTCATGCTGCACACAAATGACGTTATATACCTGTAGCCATATCCTGGGTGAAAATCCGACCTACTTAAACTCGGATTGAATATGGACGAGCAAATGAAACCTGAATTCAGTACTACTTACGTTAACACACTAAAAAATTGAGATACTTCATTGTTTTGGACGTTTAAACCAAAATCCGCTTTGTGTCAAATATGTGAAAAAACGCCACCAGTGGACACCTTAGTTAGATGGTCATAAAATTCTCAGTCATAAATTCACATATGGAATAAACGGGCTCGCATTCATGTGCATGAAATGGTTTCGAAAAAGAAATACGCATGACTTCCGTTTAAAAATGAAATGAAGGAATAGCGACTGGATTAACGATTTATGCATTTTCTGGAAAAGCATGCTGACAATTTGGCATCGCCTACAGCAAGCCGTTTTAACTTTTAATGTTTTACTTAATATAAGTAATAGGCCTACTCATTTTTACATGCAGACGAGTCAACATGAAGTTTTTGATGTATAATCTGTAATTTTAATTGTTTGTATTTTGAATTTGAGCGTTCTGAAATATATTTTGACTAGTAAAAACGGCAATTAGAGATATTTATCTTGAAAGGTAAACTTACATATTTTAAGCCATTTTTAACATAAAATGCCTTTTACTTTAGTAGTGATAATTACATGTGTGTGCTACTAAATGTAAAATTTTGTATAATCAGAATTTGAATTTAAGATATTAAAAATATACTTTTGAATAGTTAAAGTACGAATTACAGAGTTCTCAGCATTAACTAGTCAGAATGTGAATCAGAGATACATAATAATATATTCAGTTGATTTTTTTTCCTATTGTTTAGTCACATTTTAATTGTGCATATATCTTTCAACAAATTTTGACCATAATTGGAAATAGACATGCCTATGCAAAATGTAACTGAAGATAAAACTTTATTTTGGATATCATAAATTATAGTGCGTTAAAGGTGTCTGCAATTATAATTTGTCTAGTCAACTGAAGAAGTCTGTCAGTTGTGTATATCAGCAAACATATTAGAAATATCTTTGCCTTTGAAATGTAATTAATATGATTCTTGGAATATAAAAACTTACACTGGTTCCATTCCATTTGAACTAGTGTGGTGCTGAGGTGTCGCCCGTCGCATGGCTACACTCGGGTCCCAATCCTGAGTTGGTTCGTCATGGGGTGCAGCAATGCGCTAAACCTAAACCTTGGAATATAAAATTGTAATGGAAGGCGCTTCGGTGGACTTTTGGTGTTTTGCTAATTGTCTGGGGCGATTTGCCACACAGCAGCCCAGTTTTCCGCCCATACTGTATTACCAAAGATGTGCCAGATAGGTTAATTGTCTATTCCAGATTTGCCGTGTGTTTAAATAGACCCTGCGATGGACTGAGATGTTTCTTGCCTTGAACCCAGTTTTGTGAGGATATACTCCATGACTCTGCCCCCAGAATTACAAGAGTTTGAGTGTTTTATGTCAGTAACACTTCGCACGATAGGTAACATGTTAATACGGCGTACCTTTGACAGTCTTTACTGTCTGGCAGGTCACTGTTAAAAGCCCGGCGTCAACTAAGCCGCATGCGCGTTGACACGAGAGGATGCACACTTTTGTCTGTTAATATTTAAAGCGTTCAGTGTGTTACACTGCGCAGTAGCAGATTTTTTTTTATGCTTTAAATATCGATCTCCATTTCTGCCTGCACAAACTTTAATATTTGCCCAGAGTTTTGGCGATTTTTCGCAATGAATGTGTGCACTATCTCTGTGCTTTTAATGTTTAAATGAGAAGGTGCGGGAAGCGACACTCGCACAGTGATTCCTTCAATGAGCGCCTGTTTTCTTGTGTACCGCATGCGCAGTCAACGAACCTTAAGAAGGGCGCGTGGACTCACGTGCAGGTACACGTTGATTTTCTCTCAGTATTCATGGGCGACAAAAACACACAAACATAAAAATGCCGGTTCGATAGTAAAAGCTGGTTTCGAGTAAAAACTACCACAGCATAAGTGGATGACAAAATAAACAACCAGGACCAAATAAAAGTTGCCAACATTTAAGGACAAAAAGCGTTATAACACGTCCTTGTACATGCAAATTGAATTACTTGTTTTAGTAAATTTCTATTTTATTAGTAAAGCGGGGCAAATTAACACTTTAGTTTCCAGAAGGAAGTTTGCAGGGGTGTAGCGCAGAGCTCTGGCCCCTATATACTGTATATGCAGTCTCTCTTCCTGTCGAAAACAGCATTTTCATTCCAGGCTTTTAGTGCTCATCCCCAAACCCCCAATGGCCTTGGGTAATCATTAACCATTTTGCCCCCACTACGATGCTCAAGCTTGTGAGGGAGTGACATAATGGAGTGCAGGTCAGTATGACAACGAAGTGCTGACATACATTTACCTTGCTGTATTGTTAGAATTGTGTGCGATGACCCAGTACATGTACAATTTTCCAATTGTTTATTTTGTAATAATTTGCATTCTTTAGCATCATGTAGAGAGAAAGAAATGATTTTCACTCACGGGCGGTTATACGTGGCGTTGTCATGATGTAATTCCAAACACTGAATCAAAATTTAATGCGATATTAATGAAAAGGTAAAAGTGAAAAGAGAGCGAATATATGGATATAGGTGATATGACAGAAGTATGTAGATATTGTTTGGCTTTACTGTAAACTTTAATTCTTCGCATTTATATAGCGCTTTTCTCAGTATTCAAAGCGCTCAGCATTTGCAAGTTAAGGGCATTGCTCAAGGGCCCAACAGAGCAGACTCCCTATTGGCATTTACGGGATTCGAACCGGCAACCTTCCGATTGCCAGTGCAGATCCCTAGCCTCAGGGCCGCAAGTCGGAGACTTGTAGAGCGTCTAATTCGTGTTGCTATCAGGGAAAAGTAGTGTTTCTTCCCAATGAAGAGGCCTAGAATTAAAAGTTTTATTGTTTGGTGAAAGTGAAATCCATATACGCGAGCGACAGAGACGTGAATTTGCTGCATGTTGTTAAGTGAAGCGACCAAGGGGCAAAGCACCCTAGTATATCAATATATTCATAATCAATCTTGTATAATCCAGTTGAGGCTCACAGGGGCTGGGGCCTGTCTCAACAGCTTGCACTATAAAGCATTTACTTAAATACAGATTAGAAGATATAGAAATGGTACTTGACACATATAGTTTGCTGTTATTTATACTTTTTATTGTGCAGCTTATCCAGAAAAGCTTATTCATGACCTGTTCCTTTAAGTGTTATTTTGTAACAAATGTTTTTTTTTAATTTAATTTCATATGTGACAGAAACAATTGATATCAGAGATAGAACTAAGCTGACGTGTATTTAAACTTGGCATGAACGTCATGTGTGCAGTGGGATACAGGCTAACACATTTGTGTATAGTGCTGAAAAAAAATGGCACTGTAGGTGTGTTTCCATGTTTGATATAAAAAAGGCATCAAATTACAACTCCATCCCCACCTCAATCACCCAATTTTGGAAACTAATCTACACCCATGCAGTGCAAATTTGACCAGAGTATCCAAATTGTAAAGTCATTAGAGTAAGCCTCTGGTGAGTTACTATGCCAAATTTTTTTCATATTATTCTTTAGTCACTTTAACATCTGTTAAATAAATTCTAGAAACTGACTGACAAAGGTTTATTAGTGTAATAATAAGGCTGTTAGAAGAGCACGGAAGGCTTAAACAAAAATAGTGAAGTTGGTCTAAGTAAATGGTAGAGGGCAGGTTAATTTTACAATCTGATGTTAGTGATATAAGCATGATTTACCACCACCATCAATTTCTAAACCTGCTTAGTCCTGAGTAGGGTCACAGGTGGCTGGAGTCTTTCCCAACAAGATTAGGGCAAGGTGAACACACACACACACACACACACACACACACACACACACACACACACACACGTACACACACACACATTACGTCCAATTTAGCATCACTAATCCACCCAACATGTCTTTGGACTATGGGAGAAAACCGGAGAACAACAAGCATGATTGAATAGGTGTGAAGTTATTTTTTAAAATTGTGATCTAACTCACCCCAAATTATGTACATCTTGCTATCCAAAGATTCTAATTGTGAATGTCACATGTAAAGACTTTGCTTCTTTCTCAGACAATTTGGGATCACAATAAACCTTATCCTCTAAAATGCTCTGTCTGGAGTAGTACTCAATAGGATATCCCTCATTAATGAACAATCTGTTGGGATAACATACACTGCACTGCCAACTGAGAGAATCCAAGCCCGTCTACCATAACACATTTGAAAAAGGATGTCCTAATTAGAAAAACATGTTATGAGAAACAGCTCAGTGTTTTGTTTTAGAATCTAGCAAGCTTTTTTCAATGCTGTCCTCAGTTACCTGAGAATTGCTAACCTCTTGGATATTTCAATATTTCTGAGTGGTTCTTCATATTAAATCTTTTAATTCTTTTAGAGGATGAAGTATCTAAATTAAGCAAGACACGATACAGCATTTTTTACTGACTTCTAATGTAGTAATTGTAATGCAATCCTTAAATTAAAAATATATAAAAAAACAATCAACTGATTTGACTATTTAAAAACATATTAATTTAAACAAACTGACAATAATACAGATTGAATTGATGGCGAAGACTCAATTACTTTAGCATTCAAGTTCTAACTATCACTGCCTATGGCCAACTGGCACAGAAACTCCAAGATATATTTTAAAGCTGTGCATTGCACATACTATAGATTCATTTTTCTTTATCCTCCTTGCAGATTTTATGATGGCATGCAATTGTGGATTATTTTTTAAACATCTTACACAAATTTTAATAAAAACAAACAAAAAAAATTCTTAACGAATATCTGGGTCATTTGGTAAGTATGTTGATCAGATTGTCTGACCTTGATCAGTGAGTGAGTCATCTTTAAGGTCTCTTAATCTAGTTTGGTGGCACAAGTATCAAGAGCCTATTACAGCAGCACTAGGTGTAAGACAGGAAACATCCGTGGACAGAGAATTTTTCATCACCAGGCCGACTTATGCGAATGGACATTTACACTGGGCCAGCTTCTCTGATACTGTATTTATGTCTTTGGGTATAGGGAAAGAAAAATGGAGTACCCTGAGAAAATCACATACAAAACATGGGAAAAATGTGTTCTATACTAAAAATAATTCTTGCACGGTTCAAATACAGAAGACTAGCACTGCCTTTTCAAGGAGCCAACGACTGTACAACCATGTAGCCTTATCCAGAAGTGTATTTGTTGAAGAATAAGAAAAGGCCTGTACAGTCGTGTCACAGTAACTGATATGTAGCCATCAATGATTCTGATAAAGCAAGGGCTTTTCTCAGTTTTGCTTGTAAATTAACTGAAATAAATTAGCCATACTTTATATTTTTTCTGTTATCTGTTTCACCCTAGCCCAACCATGCCATTACATTAGACTGATTCCGCCACAGAAAATGTCCTTTAACTAAAAGGAAAAGATACTGCTTGAGGCAGACTGTGAAGAACTTCAATTTTACAATGAGAGGACACCATTACACTTGTTTAGATACATAATAGCTACTATAAGTTTCCTCTGTATCTCATTCAGCCAGTTCTTAAATTATGTCGGGTTTTATCTGGTGAGTGTTGGGAATCATTGTGCTACAAAGATCTAAAGGTGGAATTCCTGTAAGGTAATTCAAGAGAAATAGAATAATTTCAGATTGTATGAAATTTGTCACAAACATGATTGTATTTCATTCTGAAATGGGAATGATGAATACAAGACCTAGTATACAATATTTTAATGATAATTATTTATGGTTTGGGAGAATTGAGCCAGTAAACAGATATGTGCAGAGTTTATGCAATTTTTATAAATCATCAATGCTTCTCTACTGGCATTGTGTATAGTAGTGTGAATTGCAATGGCCTTGTGTCCTGTACAGGTTTGACTCCTGCCTTGTGGCTGTTCAAGCCAGTTCAGATTTTTGCTGCTCTTATTTTGGTCTGTGCAGATTCAGAAACCTGAAGGCTTGTTTATGATACTATAAAGCAGCAGCTTCACTAATCTAGTAAATTTAATCATTATGTTCTTAACACCTCCTTCTGGACATTTTTAGAGTTGCAGCTATTAAATCTTATATCTGCATATTTTATATCCCTTTCAACCCGCTATATTTTCAAGCTTTTGATTGTTAGTAAACATAAGAAGCTTTCTTATGTTTCTGTATCAGTGAAACTAGCAGAAACATCTAGTTTTACTGTAAATTATATTGATACTAAATTGAATTGAAATCAATTTAATTAATCTACACTTTGGTTTGTGTTTATGTACATACTTAATTTTTATTTATTCTATAGAATCAATAATTAGTTGCTGGCTCCATTAAGAAAATTGTGCTTCCTTTTTATTTTAAAGCAAACATGATAGCCATTTGAGAACTTTAAGGTACTTTTGCTGTTTCTTCAGATAAAGCCTTTACACCTATTTACTTATTTATTATTTTAACTTTTTTTCTGCCACAATAAGCACTAATGTTAGACTAGCGCTTATTTATATTTCTCTCTCTCACTATTATCCTGTTCTTAGTTGCTACATTAAATAAGTCAACCTACACACCTTCATTAATATGATGATTAAAGAGGGAATTTTGTTCTCTTGCAGATTTTGCAATACAGAGAAATGAGGACATGGCAGATTTAGTGACAGAAACTGACATAATACTTAACCATCCAAATGAATTACTGATTAATCACTGAAACAAACTTACATAAATATACAAATACCCTTAATTTAGCAATTATTACCCTAAGTTACCACTTTGAGTCAATTTTAAAGAATTTTTCAAAAATTAGTATAGAGTATAACCATGTTTTGAAATAAGTAGTTTCAGAAGATTAAAAAAATAAAACAATGAATACTTTATAGAACAGGAGTAAAGATACTTCAAAATATAATATACTAGCTCTTGTCTGGCATGATGAGCCGTCTAGTGAGTCTTCACTCATAAGGAGAGTCAGCAGGACTTCAGTATATAATATTCAGAAAACTATTAGGGTGCACAACTAAGAAATAGTCAGACAAGACAGAAAACATTCATATAGTCCATCTTTATTTACAGTATCTTGCTGTTTATGATGGACATTGTCCCAGAGCACTTACAGAGCAAAGGAATCATCTCTTATATTATGCAAAACCAATTAATGGGGCAAAATAGTTAGCATTACACATAACATGTTGTCAGGGCAAACACAGTCTTTGTTGAAGAACCAAGGAGAAAACAACACAGAAGTGAGTAGACACTAGATCTGAGAGTCACTGTTTGAAACCCAAGGGAGAACAGGACAGACTTCCTTAGCTTACTTAGCGTTGATTGGTGGCAGCATATACTGTATATGAAGAACTTTCTGGAGAATGGGTCTCCACTGCAGGTATAGGATTTGACTATGCTGAGCAGCTTAATCAAAGCCCTTTATGACATTAGTGAGTACAGCAGTAACATATTCAAGAAAATCCTGACGCAGACAGCCAATGGTGGTGGAGCCAGCTGAGGAGTTATGCAACCATCTCTGTACTTGCCTAAAAGAAATAACATTGAAAAACAGCAGTTTATTAGTAGTCAAATCAGTTAGCCTGTACTGTACAGAATGCCTTTCATATCAACATCCAGTTCAAATCTCCTTACATTATCATTGGTTCTAATATTTATTCTTTCAATTTATTATATTGCATTTTTATTTACAAAGTGCCTTTTGCAGACAGAGTCAACAAAGCACTGTACACCATAGAAAGCAATTAATACACACAGTTACAAACAGTTAAAAATAAAATGAAACTAACATTTCAACAAAAAATACGTAAACAGAAGAGCCAAAACGGCTATCCATATGCTAACCTAAAAAGGTGCCTCTTCAAGTGTTTCTTAAATATGTCAAGTGTATAAGCAGCCTATAAAGTACAAGGAAGCCTATATTCCACCATTTCGGTGTAACAAACTGAAAAACCTATTTCCCACGAGTCTTTAGTTGACTACGTGGAACAATATGGAGGCCCTGGGTGGATGACGTAACTTTTCCACTGTTAGTATAATTTTGTAAAATATCTGAAATATACAAAGCTCTATAGCTGATTGCTAAAGTCTTAAAATGGATTCTAAATTCCACTAGGAACCAATAAAGAGATGATAAAATCAGAGTAATGTGAGACAACTTACTAGAGAAGGTTAACAGTCTAGCAGCAGTATTTTGAATAGACTGACGACACAGCAGCAATGTCTTGTTTAAACATGTAAATAAACAATTACAATAATATCAAGAAGTGAATAAATAAAAGCATGCACTAACATCTCCAACTGAGCCTTCGACACTATTGTTATATTCTATTACTATTGTAAAAAGTAGAGCGAGATAAGGACCTAACATGAGCATCAAGTTTTAGAGACTGGTCAAACGTAACACCCAGGTTCTGGACCCAAGATTTAAATAACCCAAGACTGATTTTACTGGGGCAATAATTAAAACCTCAGTTTTTTTAGAATTGAACTGCCAAAAATTAGCAGCTAGCTGTTTATTAATTATACCTTATGAAGGGTGTTGTGGGTTTAAAAAAGCATGAAAGGTGAATATCGTCAGCATAAATGTGATATGAATATCTTTAAAAGAGCTTAAAGTTCAAGCTAAAGGAAGAATGTATTAGGAAAATAACACTATCCCAAGAACTCCCTGCAGCACTCCACATGATAAGATGCTGGGGCTGACATGTACCCATGCTCACTGAGAAACTTCTTTCTGCCAAATAAGAAGTAAACCAGTCTAAGGCAGTCCCAGAGATACCCACACAATTATTTAACCAATTAATTAGAAGCGTATGGTCTATAGTATCAAATGCTGCACTAAGGTCCAAGAGTATAAGGACTGATCACTCCTCCATATCAGCAGCCATCAAAAGGTCATTAGTCACCTTAAGAAAAGCTGATTCTGTGGCATGTTGTTTCCTAAAGCCAGTCTGAAATGATATTTATTAAGAAAAGCAGTCAGGTGTGATTAAACTGCCTATTCTAAAATTTTAGCAAAGTATGGGAGGTCAGAGATAGACCTCAGATTATTAAAATCACAGGGATTAAGATTAGGTTTTTTCAATAGAGGTTGCACAATAGCACACCTATAATAAATTGAAATAAACCCAGTGAGGAGAGAAGAATTTATCAAGGACACCAGATTTGGTCCAATCAAGAACTCGTAAAAAGAGAGAAGAATATCCAACATACAAGATGAAGGATTCAAGTTCTTCAATAAAGTAAGAAGATTGCTAAGAGATACCAGGGAAGAAGAATTCAGCCTGAGGAAGGGGGATCAGCCTACACAATGTTCAGAAAAGCAAAGATATTTGATCAAATGAAAGTAACTTTCTCAACAAAATAGTGTTACTTTTTTCAAACATTAATTGTGATTATATTCTGAACTAACAGAGACAGGAGAAACGATGTCAGTGATAGTGTCAAAGAAAACTTCGGAATTAAGTGTGCTATTTAATATAAGTTTCACAAAATACAAACCCCTAGCATTCCTTAATGTGTTGTTATACTGTAAGTGCAATGCAAATCTTTTAAATAAAGATGGTAAATGTCCAAATTAGTGACCTTCTGTAAAGCTTAATCTTTTGACAGTGGCACCTAGTGCTGCGAATAGATTGATTTAGCCAAGGCAAAAGATTTACCAAACCCGACTACAACCTAATTTAAAAGGTGCGACAGAGTTCAATATATCAGTACAATTGCTGATTAAATGAGTAAACCAATGCCTCAGCATCATCTCATCAAAGCCTTTTTGCTCTATCAAACAGAGTACAAAACTGAGATACCACAGCATCATTGGTAACTTGTGTACAATTAAGTTGTCTAATTGGGGACAGGATCAACAGTATATAGCACATCAAACAAAATACATTTACAGTCACTAAAAATAAGATCATTAAAATCAATACAATCAATATTAATACCATAAGTAAAAACAAGATCAAGCATATTCCCCCCCAATATATGTAGGACCTGAAACATGCTGGGTAAAATTAAAATTTTCAATAATACACAAAAAATCAGATGCAACATTACAGTTCATATCATTAATATGGAGGTTAAAATCACTCATTACAATGGAAAATAGCCAGATTATTTGACTTATTCTGAGCTGACCGTGAATGTTAGTTCAGATGGTCATTGTGAAGTTCTGAAAAATGACTAGCCAGAGCTGAGCAGATGGCATTGTAAAACAGAATAATGAGTAATCAAAAGTGAGTTGATTAGGATAGGATGGGTATCCAGAAGTGGATTTACTATCTGCCATAGCTTATGCTGGACTTGAACTCACACTTTTTTCCAAAAAAACAAAACAAAAGTTGTCCCAGATAAAGGCTAGAGCCAAATATTCACTCCACCTTAATAAAAGGATGAGTGCCTGTGTGTCTGTCTGTGTGTCCATCCAGTTGCTATGTCTTTGTCATTCCAAAAGATGGTGCGCCATAAACATTTGTAGTAATGAAATGCATTGCATTTGTCATTTCAATAGATGGCGCATCACAAACATTAATATTGCTTTTAACAAGTCCCATACCAAATTATATATTAAACCAAACATTATCACTGATGTCTACTTTGATTACTTAGATTTCAACCCATCTTAGACAGGTTGAACAGCTAGTTTTAATTATGAGTCAGTGGTGACTGCTACACTGGGAAAGTACTGTGTATGGTTTAAGGTTCAATAATTTTGTTCTTGTACAGCACCCAAGCAGTGATCTGTGAGTGTTAATAAAGGCTGTGGCCTTTCTCACTGGTTAGCACCATAGTAAGAGAGAGACCACCCTTGATTGAAAACTCAGCTCCCAAACCAGTGCTGTATGTAAAAATGAGACTGACTGTATCTAGCAGATGTGTTTGAATCTTATACACAATTTCCTGCTCTATTCCTGTCAAAGAACTTGTGTTCCATGAACCAGGGAGCTAGTTTCATATGCTTGGGATCTCCTGACAGCATTGCATGTAACCCTTACTGTTTGGCTTGTGAATTGCAAATATCCCCCCTTATTCTTATATTGTTAATGGAATGTGCCTTGACATGCTGGCCATCATAAAAGAAACTATATAATAAAAGATTTACTTGTTTCAACTAGCATAATGTAGCATCTGTTGCCTACCCATGTGCATATGTTACAGTGCACATATATTCCAGTAGTCACATTCACAGAATCCCAGGGAACACAGGCGTAGTTAATCACGCCAACATTTAATTTTACTGACGTACTATATATGGATATGACAGAAATAGAACAATTATGACAAGAACAGGCCATTCAACCTAACATCCAGTAGCTTGTCAATCTCTATGCACCTAACTATTGTACTTCACTATACTTCACTATGCACACATTTGGTCACACACACTCATATAGTTGTCCTACTTTGTAAAAACTCCAATAGGTGATGTCTGAGTACCATGCTAACTGACTGCAATATTTTGTACCTTTGCACTAGCAAAGTGCATCAGAAAGAACCAAATTACAGCAAAAAAGAAGCAATGTGCATTTTTTTTGTAATTATGCATACATACAGTACTTTTTCAGACCTACTTAATTCAAATTAGGGATGTGAGAAGCCAAAGTCTGCCTCAATACCATCAACTGAAATTCAGCTATCAACCCCAGATTGAAAGCCACCCCATCACAATGTAATTTTTATAGTCATGTTTGAAATTCTTTTGGATGTCAAGATTAATTAATGCAGTACAATAATGCCTCAAGCGGCAGTTACAGTTAATCCAATAAATTTAAGATAAGAAAACTGTAAAAAAAAATTCTAACATGTTAACAGCTTTTTGTTCTGTCATAATATGTACATTTATATTAATTTAATAGTTTTTTTTTTAACTGCAAATTGATACTTGTATAAATTTAGTTGAAAATATTGGCCTGGAACATCAGATTGAAATGTTATTACAATTACTGTATAACATCAGGGTTTATGATGTTCCTCATCAGGAGGTCATTACATGGTGTAGTCTAAGGCCTTTTCATCTACAAAACATTGCTTGAGTTCCACCCAATGTCCTCCTCCTCACATCTCCATGAACATTTGCATAGTTTATGGCAACTCTCCATTCTATGGACTTCCCACACAAAGGATTAACAGATTATAACAGTCAATAATTTTCTAACCCACAGTTTTCTAACAAATTCAAAATGATCCTGCTCAAGTCCTGACTGAGACCTAAGACAATGAACACAGTGTGTAGATTTCACTGAATTTGTATCTGTAAATACCTAAACAAGTCACTGTCTGACATCACAGCTTACCCTAAATTATCTTGTAAAATGCCCTAAGGCAGGGGAGCTAAACTCCTTGAGGGCTCCAGTGACTCCAGTGTTTAGTTCCACCCACTTTCTTAATTAGGAATCAAGTACTGTTGGTAATAGAACAAAATTTTTTCCTTGATTTAATTGATTTCTTTTAAAATCATGAATCCGTCATTGATAATCTTTTCCTTAATAACAGTAAAACAATAATGAGATACAAAAGCAAGTCAACAGATGACTAAGGAATCTCAAACCTGTCTTCTCCAAGGGATCATCTTTTTCACACCAGCCAATTTCTTAATTAGAATCCAATTGAAACACATCATTTAATTCAATGGGTTGTTAATACTCTCTTCTGCCACACCAGACATTAGCAAAATTGTTGATTTTAATATTTCTAAGAGCAAGATCGAAATGCTTTTTGGACCAGAACGTGAATATTAATTTTCAGGACCTTCTTTTTATTCTTTTCAAATATTGAATTGAAACAGAAATTTGTATGATGAACACAGAGTGCAAAAGGGATCAAGTTATATTTGGCTAGTGTTTAAGGTAAAAATAAACAATTAACTGCTTTGAATCTTAAAAAGGAAGTCAAAAGGCTACTAATTAAGAAAGTGACTGGAACAAAAACCTGCAGCTCTCCAGGATCAGAGTTTTGACACTCCTGTCCCAAAGAATTTTGAAGCTGTTTCTTTCATGATGTTTAGATCTCAACCTTAAAATCTATGTTTATCTCTTGTATTTTTACATTTCATATCACTCTGGCATTTATATTTTTTTTTTAACTGACTAAGGGGAAGAGGTAACACAATGGTTAGTACTGTACCCATCCAACTTTGCATTTCTATTCTAGCCTGTTTACTGTGAGTGTAGAGTTTGCCTCCTTTTCTTCATCACAGCATTTGTGTGTTTCTGTGTACTTGGGTTTCTTCTTTCTCTTATTAGGTAAATTGACTTCTCTAATTGGGAGCGGCAGTATGTCTTGTGATAGATTGCATCCCCATTCAGGGCTAGTTTACTACCTTGTGCCGGAATGCTGGCCCCCCCCCCCCCCCCCCCCCCCCCCCCCAATCCCCAAAGACCCTGCTGTGGAAGAGGAGTTCAAGAGACCATTTTGTGATAGTATTAGTTGACTATTTACTTTATTTACAGCAATGTTGACATTGAGTTTACTCGGCTATTTATCAATTTCTATATAGTGATTTGAGGTCTGGGCATTGTCAGCCCTTATCCAGTTTTCCTTACCATTTTTTCTGTCTGTGTTATATTTATTTAAAAACTAAGTCTACTACTACGTGATTTTTTTTGTATTATATTGTTGACTAAGATGTAAAATATCTTGTAATGCTGGTTATTATGTTAAGTGAAATTTACATACAAAAACAAAAGTCAGACTGATTGACTTATGTTTGAATTTGTATAGTACTCAAAAAACAATAAATCATAGATGCTCAATCGTGCCCTTACGTAACATGCAGGACACACACACATACAGTAATTTAAAAACACATACTTAATCATACAGTCACAAACAGAGCCACATACAGTGAGCTCATGTTTTGTTCAAGTACCCATAAATACAATACATAAAAATTACACTTAAATGTGGTGTCATATTCAAAACACATTTACACACATCCTTCCCCACTAGTAGTAAGATTTCTGTGTACTCACAACTGTAAGATGAACAGCCATGTGCACATATTACAGTTCAGCTCAATTCACTGAGTATTGCAATTGTAATCTAAAACCAAACAAAAGCAGCCATTAGCCAGAAATAACTGTGTGGTGTAGCCCCCTTCACTTCCCTACACATAATTTGTCCCCCTCAGTTCATGGGTACAAGATATATTCACACACCCACATCTCACCATGCACACATATACAGCTATGAGCGTTGCATGTATGCATACTCATCTCACCTTTGGCTGACTAACTGGCTCACCCCGGTTTTGCACTGAGTACCGCTGGAAGACATCTTGAAATGTAGGAAAAGCCTGTTCCTGCCAGCTGTCTGCTCACGTTGCTGAGGGTCTCAGTGGAAGTATGAAAAGTATTTGCCTGCTGCTGCTGGATAACAACAAAGCTTTTAAGATGACAATTCACATCTAAAGGATAGAGACTGAAGTGTGACCTATACACCCGACTTTTGCCCAAGTCCAGATATTCTGGATCAGGTTCCAGGTGGTGGATAGCTTTCTGCCCACTTGGTTGATCACCCCCTTTCTTTCTGTGAGCTGTTAAAAAATGTTTCCTACATGTCTCAGGCAAGTCAGGCTATGATTAATCAGTTTTTATTTTGTACAGCATCTTTTATGCCAAATACATACACAACTATCACTGAACTAGGACCAGCATGCGACATCCCCCCACTCCTACTCTCTGCCTGTTCCAGTTAGTGCACTGGTGCTCTTGCTCTTTCTTGGGGGCACAGGGCCAGCAATCTTGGCAGCCAACAGACACGTCAGTACAATTCCCACAACTTGAATGGTGGCAAGGCTTAGTGCTCCTGTTGCAATATGGAACATGTTGTCACTGACAAAATCAAAAACCTTCTGGAAACAGCCATGAGTAGTGAATTCCAGCCATCTCAGCTCCTTCTGTGGGCACTGGCCTGTTCCTGCAACCTCTCCGTTGCACACACAACAACTGGATGGCACTGAGCCATTGGGCTGTCCCTTCTTGATCCAATGACCATGGAGAGAACAGCCAGTCTTGGTAGCTGTGCACCCCAACAACAGTCCAGAGCCCTTTGAACATCATCCAAGGCATCAGCTTTCACCTCGTCCTCTGTATAAAGGCGAATGGCTTCCTGCAATCCTTTCTGAAAACCCTCAGCAATGTCCTTTCTGTAGAAGAGTCCAGAGAGGCCAGCAGAGAGGCCAGCTACAAGCACAGCCAGCTGGAAGATACCATACATGCGTAGCAAGCAGCGGTTCTCTGTTGCAGCACTGAAACAGCCAAGGAAATGCCCCAAATGTGACTGCTGCCCAGTTGTTAGCAGAATAAATGGTGTGTTGGGGTAACGGTTAGTGGACAGAACCAGGTAGTCCGCTAAGGATATTTTAGCCCAGATGCCTACTGTGAACATCGCTAACCCAGCTGCCCAGAAAACAAAACTGAAACCCATGAGGGAAAGCTTGAGTAGAGCCATGATGCGGCGCCCGCCCTCTCACTACTGTCCGGTATGTGATGGAGGGCCAGTCTTGTCGTGGAGAGCTACCGTTCTCGTTGGATGCTACCGACTCCAAGGATTCTTCTCTCAGCTGGTAAGGGGGTGCAGCAGAGCTGCAGCGAGGACTGTAGGAGATAGAGTAGGGTTTTCCGAATTCAGCTGGTAGGCCTCTGGGAGAAGAGAGCCTCCTGGGCAAGCCTTTCAGCGCTGTCCTGCCTATCCAGCAAGCCAAGGGCCGCGACAGCACGTCACTTGTCATCACAAAAGCCGTCCCTCTGCAGGCAACCTCACTCTCCGCCTTTTTAATGGCTGGTTGTTAATGTCTGCCAGCCATTAAATCATCTGCTGGAAAAGGGCAGGCTGAACCCAGCGGCACCATAAAACAAGCCGGAATGGAACCTGTAAGGCTCACAAGAGCTGGATCTGCTGCAAAGTAGGCAGCATCAGCTTGGTCTCTGACCTGCTACTGACCCCACTCTGCCTCTTGGGATTGGCTGCCTCTGGAGAGGGAGGCTCATCTGTGCAGAAGCTGGCAACTGTTTCCCCTGCAGCAAATGGAGAGCATGCAATTGCCCTTAGCTCTGTCCTGTCTTGCCAGGGTGTTTCAGCAATGCCTTTTAAGTCTTCTTTTTGTGTCTTGAATCTAGTTAATGCCATCTAGTCTTTCCAATATATGTTGAGTCTTCTCATGTTAGTATTCATTTGGCTTGTTCAGAATGCATTGTGTCCATCATTCTTACTAAGTTGGCCTCATTGTTCATCATCATGTCCAGTTAGGAGTCCAACAGGTATTCCCAATTAATTTATTTCCTCAATATGCCTTGAATTTTTTCAGCATTCCCTTTCACCATGCATCTTCCAACATATTTCTGCACTATGCATGAGCAGTGCTTCTAATTTCTATTTTCTAAAAGTGGTAGTATAAGCTAGTTTTAACTTTAAATGTAATTGTAATCTTTTATTGATTAGTATTTTTGATATCTGTCTATGAACTTACAATGTAGATTTACAATAGGCAAAAATGTCTTGTTTAACCAAAATTTCTACCTTTAATTTAATTACACAGATTGTATTAAATTTCATCAGTGTAACTGTTTTAGAGTGCTTCTTCATTATATCTGTTGAAATACTCGCTTTTTTAAGATTCCAATACCGGGCAAATTATACACACATAGTCCATCCTTGATTTACAGTATATGATGTCACTTACACTCAATGAACTTTTAGAAACGTGTTTTAGTATTATTATGCCATCTCTAACCATAGACTCATAACATACTAAATACAGGGTTATAGGGAATTATTCATGGGATATTTTTATGAAATTAAGTGGAAACACCAGTGGGAATATACAAAATGGGGATCAATAAGTAAACAACTCAATAAAACCAGTAAAATGAAACGCCTCAGAGAGCCTCCTGTTAAAGAGTCTGACTGGAATGAAATTCTGTTGATGTTGCAACCTTGTAACCCTGGGAAGAACTGAATATCACTTAACTGTTTTAAATCTGGTCTGTACAGTGGTGAAAATTGCTGACTCACAACTTCAAAGTCCTAGGTTTAAATTCCAGCCCAGGAACTGTCATTTTGAAGTTTTGTGTTCTCATGACTGTGTGGATTTCCTCAAGGTATAGCGGTTTCCTAACATATTGTAAACATATGCATGTTATGATGTCAGGGAAAATTATTCTAAATTGATTTTATAAGTATGCATGTGTGTGTGTTTGTATGCTCTGATGTTTCAGTCAAGCTTAGCACCTGATAGGCTAAGGCCTCACATAACCTTGTATTTAAATAGCTATATTCCGAAAATAAATGAAGGAATGCTTTTAACCCATCTGCACAGTTTCCACAATTGATAAAAAAGTGTGAAAGTTGTTGGCTGGTTTTGTCATGGGCTATGCAGTTTTTAAGATATAATTATATCAATCAACCATGCTTTTTATGAACTGGTTTAGTCCATTTCAGAGTCTATCCTGGCACAACGTAGGAAAACATTCGTAAACGCCAGTGTATTGCAGGATACTAACACTAGCACACAGGGAAAATATGTGCAAGTTTTATGTAGACATTGACTGGGCAAGGACTTAAACACAGTTTTATTTAGGGGTGAAGCAGCAGTGCTAAGAAGGTGCCACCATGCTTCAGTTATTATTACATACAAATGTAATGTGTAGAAATAATAATTACATTTTTATTTAATACGTTTGGAAAACATTTTACCAAATAATAGATAAGTTTATATACAACCCCAATTCCAAAAAAGTTGGGATGCTGTGTAAAACGTAAATAAAAACATAATGCGGTGATTAGCAAATTTTATAAATCCATACTTTATTTACAATAGAACATAGAAAACATATCAAATGTTTAAACTGAGAAAATATACAATTTAAAAAAAAGAATAAGGTCATTTTGAATGTGATGGCAGCAACACGTCTCAAAAAAGTTGGGAGAGGGCCATGTTTACCACTGTGTAGCATCCTCTCTTCTTTTAACAACAGTCCATAAACATCTTTGAACTGAGCAGACCAGTTGCTAGTCTTTTGGGAGAGGAATGTTGTCCTCAATCCTCTTTTGTTTCCTTTTCAGTGCTTTATACAAAAACAGAAATGTATTTATGACCTGATATTTACAAAAATTACAAAATTGAGGATAACATTGAAAAAAACAAAGAGTTTACTATCTATCTCTCTATCTATCAATCACCTGGGCATTTAATCACCTGAAAACATGTTGCCACCTGACCCGATAGGTGTTGCAACTCCAGGAGTTTTCATTCAAGGTTCTCTATTGGAAGGGCTGCAGTAATATTGTTCCTGATGCATTATCTAGGGGTATTGAACTTTCTGGAATTGTTTGTGTGGCTGTGGCTCAGAGTTTATGGTCGAACCTCCCCCTGAGCATGCAAGATGTTGCTTGAGCTCAATCCATCAATTGAGTATGCCAGGTGTTTAGAGAGAAAATAGGTGATTCTGGGTCCAGCCGCATTTATTACGAGAAACTGCAGGGAGTCTTGCATAGGTCCGTTCCATCTAAGCTTGGAGGGACCAAATTGCAGTTATTTTTTCCTGAAGAGTACGCACCAGAATTCATCCAATACTATCACGACAGTCTCTTTGGGGGCCACCTTGGGAGAATGAAAACACTGTTGGAGGTGGCTTGGTGGCCTTCCATCCGTAAAGATGTATGGAGACACATAAAGCAAAGTCAGGATATCTTCAATCTGTTGTTGTGAAGGAACCTGGGGAGGTGTTGGGGATAGACCTAAGGGGCCCATTGTCCCTTACCACCAATTGAAAGACCGTCCTGATGGTGATAGTGGACTACTTTTCAAAATGGGTGGAATTATTTCCCTTGAAATATGGCAAAACCTCCAGAATATGTTCCATCTTAAAGAATGAGATTTTCACTCGCTGGGGTGTTCCTAAGTTCATTGTCTCTGATCAGGGACCCCAATTCACCAATTTGGTGTTAGAAGAATTATACCTTGCATGGGGATTCAAGAGGAAATTGACAACTGCTTACCATCCACAGAGCAATTTAATAGAAAGGTTAAATAGAACCTTAAAGACTATGATGACATCCTCTGTTTTATATTGCCACCAGGACTGGGATAAGGGGTTTCCAAAGCTCCAGTTTGATTTGAACACGGCGGTGCACAAAAATACTGGAGAGACGCCTGCTCTGATTGTGCTGGGTAGACAACTTAAGGGTCCACTACATAGAATGACAGACACGGCTCCTTGTCCAGATTCTAAATCATATAACACAATACATGCACTGGAACATTTAAAACAGAGTTCGGAAACGGTTGGTGGCATCTACATCTCGACATGCCAGATATTATAATGCCTGTCACAAGAATGCGCACTTTGTGATGGGAGACCAAGTCTGGGTGAGAGTCCACCATCTATCTTATGCTACATCTAAATTCTCTGCCAAACTTGCGCCTAAGTGGATAGGACCAGTGAAAACTGTAAACAAACCCGGGCCAGTAAACTACCAGATAGAGAAAGGGTTAGGAACAGACTCTAAATTAAGTGCAATACATGCAGCTAACATTGAACCCAATTTTGGGCCCCCCAAAGCTATGATTAAATATTGTTGCCATATACTTCTTACAGTATGTGCATTGCATTGTACCTTGTCTGTTTTTTGTGTACTGCTCCTCATTGCTGGGGGGGGTTTCCACACAGTTTTGGGTAGAGTAGCCTTTTGCAACTTTTGGAAGTAGTGACAAATGCTATCAATGCAGAGGAAAAAAAGAAACAATCGCCCTGACACTTGGACAAGGTTAGTGAGGTGGCCACCTGCGTGCCTTTTTTCTTTTTTAAGACTGTCCATACACTCTAGCTTGCCGATTTCAGAGGGTGAGACTTGAGACATCCTTTTACTTTGTGGATACCACTATCATCAATTTTCCTTCGATCCTTTCAAATCTGCCTCTCCTCTACCCATGTTCCTCCTCTCCTAATGGACAATAGCGCATTGAATTATTCGGTCTGAGTTTGTGTGGATATACATCTGTCTCAAGTGCTTTGTTTATATTTATGTATATACTAGCTGTGTAAGCCTGTGCTGTAAAAAGCCCGGAGTCCTAGAAACTAGTGAAATCGTAAGAAAAAAAATTGAAATGTCAGGTGATTGAAAGGAACTACTCTGGGCATCTCTCTCCTAGGAGGATTAGTTTTGCCAATGTTCTCACATCGCTTGTGCATTAGCAGTGGGAGGAAAAGTAAAAGGGATATTGTTTTGCCGATGTTAGCGGCTAAGCAACGTTGTCTTTCTTCTGAGGTTTCATTTTGCTGACGTGCTGGCCCCACTTGTGTTATTAGCGACTAAGTGAGTTTTCTGTTTCCTCAGAGAAGGAGCCCTTACCCCGACTCTACCTCTCACATCCGGGTGTAGACTTTTTTATATAAGATATGTGCTTTACTTTTTCAGATGGGGGGGGGAATTTTTTGTTCCATAAGTTAGAATTTTGGTCATACCGCCCAGCACTATATCACGGTATTTTTCAAAATTGTACCGGTTTCATGGTATTCAACAGTATTTTTTTCCCCATGCATGAGTTAACCACATTTTCCACTGCAATTACTGCAGTAGACTGGTTAAGAATAACCTATTCCACTGTCATGAGAATTGTACATTGTACAAAAAAAACATTTTAATTTGCACACAAGTATTAATACAGGTTTGCATGGCCCCATAAAGTGATAGTTTTCAAGGAGGGGACACTAATGAGGCACTAATGAAGAAAAGGAACCATATTGCATGACAGTTGCTGCCAAAATATAGAACCTTTTTATTGAACAAATTTTGCAAACAGCTTAAACTAAAATTTTGACAACAAATTGTCAATCATCCAAAGAGGCATTTAGACTTAGTAAAATATCCAGAGGTGCTTGTCAAAAGTTGTATTGCACTGAACATGTCTTAGAAAAGAATAAATGGTAAATATTTTTTGTAAACCAACTACACTTTCTGTTAATGTTAACAATCTCTGTCCACTGTCTGTACATTACCACAATGAATTTTAAAAGAAACAACTCAGGTGCAGTTGAAGTGCAGACTTTCAGCTTTAATTCAGTGGGGTGAACAAAACGATTGCATAAAAATGTGAGGCAACTAAAGCATTTTTTTAACACAATCCCTTCATTTCAGGGGCTCAAAAGTAATCACAAATTAAACAACTGGAAATAAAATGTTCATTTCTAATACTTGGTTGAAAACCCTTTGCTGGCAATGACAGCCTGAAGTCTTGAACTCACGGACATCACCAGATGCTGGGTTTCCTCCTTTTGAATGCTCTGCCAGGCCTTTACTGCAGCGGCTTTCAGTTGCTCTTTGTTTGTGGGCCTTTCTGTCTGAAGTTTAGTCTTCAACAAGTGAAATGCATGCTCAATTGGGTTAAGATCAGGTGACTGACTTGGCCATTCAAGAATTTTCCACTTCTTTGCTTTAATAAACTCCTGGGTTGCTTTGGCTGTATGTTTTGGGTCATTGTCCATGTGTATCATGAAACGCCGCCCAATCAATTTGACTGCATTTAGCTGGATTTGAGTAGACAGTATGTCTCTGAACACCTCAGAATTCATTCGGCTGCTTCTGTCCTGTGTCACATCATCAATAAACACTAGTGTCCCAGTGCCACTGGCAGCCATGCACGCCCAAGCCATCACACTGCATCCACCGTGTTTTACAGATGATGTGGTATGCTTTGGATAATGAGCTGTTCCATTCCTTCTCCATGCTTTTTTCTTGCCATCATTCTGGTAGAGGTTGATCTTGGTTTCATCTGTCCAAAGAATGTTTTTCCAGATCTGTGCTGGCTTTTTTAGATGTTCTTTAGCAAAGTCCAATCTAGCCTTTCTATTCTTGAGGCTTATGAGTGGCTTGCACCTTGCAGTGCACCCCCTGTATTTACTTTCATGCAGTCTTCTCTTTATGGTAGACTTGGATATCGATACACCTACCCCCTGGAGAGTGTTGTTCACTTGGTTGGCTGTTGTGAAGGGCTTTCTCTTCACCATGGAAATGATTCTGCGATCATCCACCACTGTTGTCTTCCGTGGACGTCCAGGTCTTTTTGCCTTGCTGAGTTCACCAGTGCTTTCTTTCTTTCTCCGGATGTACCAAACTGTAGATTTTGCCACTTGTAATATTGTAGCAATTTCTCGGATGGGTTTTTTCTGTTTTCACAGCTTAAGGATGGCTTCTTTCACCTGCATGGAGAGCTCCTTTGACCGCATGTTGTCTGTTCACAGCAAAATCTTCCACATGCAAGCACCACACCTCAAATCAACTCCAGGCCTTTTATCTGCTTAATTGATAATGACATAACGACGGACTTGCCCACACCTGCCCATGAAATAGCCTTTGAGTCAATTGTCCAATTACTTTTGAGCCCCTGAAATGAAGGGATTGTGTTAAAAAAATAGTTGCCTCACATTTTTATGCAATCGTTTTGTTCACCCCACTGGATTAAAGCTGAAAGTCTGCACTTCAACTGCATATGAGTTGTTTCATTTAAAATCCATTGTGGTAATGAACAGAACCAAAATTAGAAAAAAGTTGTCTCTGTCCAAATATTTATGGACCTAACTGTATACACATTCACATGGAGTAAATTTTGAATTGCCATTTAATCCAATCTGCAGAAAACCAGGTAGACCTGTAAAGGATAAGGAAACTCTACATGGACAATACCCAAATATGACCAAATGAAATAAAGATTAATTCAAATGGCACATACCTGTATTCTCTTAGCTGCACATGAAGGGATGTTGGACGATGTTTGTTACAAACGGCGACATCAAATTAATTAAATTATCACATCAAATGTGATAGCGAAAAAAAAAAAAAAAATGAAAAGCCTGATATCAAATTTCAAACTCATGATATAAACGTTTTGAAAGCAGATATCAAATTAAAGGAATTAAATGTTAAAAACGCTTGCCATTAGATCGGCTCCCTTGTCAGCTGATGACGAGAGAAGATTATAAAAGTTTGGTGTGAATGTAGAAGGGGGAAGCTGGGAGAATCAGAGGTCACTCAGGGTTGTTTATGGATGTAAACTGGCTTTGCTGAATGAGAGGGGCTGGAATTCTATTGTAACAAAAAGCTTAGTGACCCCCCTAAGGTTTAGTGAGAGAGATGACGAAACAAAACTAAAGGCTGAATTAAAAGGAAGAAAATCTGGGTGTGTTCAGTTTTCAAGATTTTC
Source organism: Erpetoichthys calabaricus (assembly GCF_900747795.2). Lineage (NCBI taxonomy): Eukaryota > Metazoa > Chordata > Cladistia > Polypteriformes > Polypteridae > Erpetoichthys > Erpetoichthys calabaricus. The sequence continues at coordinate 174,636,202 of NC_041394.2, forward strand.
CTTTTTGATATTTTGTTTGTGCATTTTTATACATTTTAATAACTATTTATTGTTTTCACATTTTTGGAAAGTATACTTTTTGAACTGTTTTTATCTATTGCACTATAAATAGCACTTTTTATTTAAAATTGCACCTCTGTGTTCACCTGGGATCTGCCAGATTTACCAGTCAAGGACCAGAGAACCTGACAATGAGACGTTGTATGCCTTTGTCAGTTTCTCCACAAATCCTTTTAGATTAGTGACAACACCTCTTTAAAGCACATAACTACTGTATATATTGGTTCATTTCATTTCACTCCCCTCTAATGGATCTGTTTTTATTCTCTTTAAACCAGATAATGGCAAACATTTTGGTAAGCACCGTTCACAGATTTTAAACAGACATGTATGGGCCAATCTATGCAATCTCACCTTCTCACCAGAGAACTTGGTGAAGAGAAGATGGCATGGCTTTAAAATTCAGATGAGGTGTAATTTGATGCCACTTGTACCATGAATGCATGGTGTTGTACATCTGAAATAAGTTCTTGATCTATTTGACATCTGATTGGGGGTATGCTTTGTGCAGCATTTTCAAGACAGTTTGAAAGAGTCATAGTTTGACAACTAGGGTCTTAAACTCTGATCAGATAAGCTAACTCGGAGATCTGAAATTTACCTCTTGGAGAACCACCCTTTTCACTCCATCCAATTTCTTAATTAGAAGTCAAAACTTGACATTAATAAAACAGGTTATTTAATTCAATAGCTTGTTAGCGCTCTCATTCTGACACACTGGAAATTTACATAACCATCTGCTTCTCAGACTTTCTCTGTTCAAATATTTTTTTGAAACTGCTATTATATGATGGGCACACAGGAGCAAACCTGATGAAATGCTTACTTGGCACCTTATCATTACACTGGTCAACAAGCATTTTGCTACTGGGATTCTTTCACCTGTACTTTAACAAATTTCACTTGCTGACTCCAAATCTGAAAAACGTTTTTTAGTTATGATGTTCCAGGTCTTGGACAACTAGGGTGACTGGACAGTAAAGGCGATGCGTTTCAGCAGTTAAGAAATAAGTTTGGTCTCAAGAAAAGTGAAGCCAAAATTAAGGAAGGTGTTTTTGTTGGCCCTGAAATCTGTGAACTGATGCTTGACGATGAGTTCAAAAGGAAACTGAAGCCAACTGAATCAGCACCCTCATCCGTGCACGTTGTCCAAAATTTTCTTGACAGTCACAGAGCAGAGAATAATGCGGAACTTGTGGAGAACATGCTGAAAGTATATTAGCTTGCGGGAGCCAGAATGTCACTAAAGACGCATTTTTTACATTCTCATCTTGACTTTTTCCCACCAAATCTAAGCGATGTAAGATTAGCATGGGGAAAGATTTCATCAAGATACAAAGGTGATGGAAAACCGATATCAGGAAAAATTTACTCCGAGCATGATGGGTGACTATTGTTGGTTCATGCAAAGAGAGACGGATGTGCAGTACAAGCGCAAAAGCGAGTGCCTCTAACATTTTTGGGCATGCTGACCTCACTTTTATATTGAGGTAAATTGACATAAATATACTTTAACGTGTCTCTGGTATCGTCTTCTGGTTTGTTTTCAGAATAAACACATTCAAACAATTTTGGTGGGACAGAGTTCAAACTCCAGATATCTTGTTGATATGTTATATTGATATTTCCAAAAATCTGACTTGCTAACTTAATTCCGATTTCATATATGAAATGAGTCTAAAAAAACTTAATAAAGAGCTACTCTGAAGTTCCCAGTAGCAAACAAAAAATATTTTTTTGTAGACCAGTGTTATTTTTCCTTAACCAGTAGCTAAACAAACAAATGTTCCAAATCTTCAAGTACAAGGCAGTCCAAATGAAGACAAAAGAATTGTCTTCCTTTAGCAACAGTAAACAGTTTAAAAAGTGGCTCGACTAAAAACGTACTGCCACTGTAGCTGTCCAGGATCTGAGTTTGACACCCTTGTTTTACCCCATAGCACAGTCCCTTGTATTTCTGCCCATTTAGTAGTTTATGAGGTTTTTGCTCCCCTCTAGAGGTCCTTATATTCATTGCTACAATATTGTCTTTTCTCTGGCCAGTCTTTCTTGAACTCATTTTGCTTTCTCTAAACCATTATTCACATCTATTATGTAGAGTTTGTTTTGTTTTTTTTTTCAAATTGCTTTTCTGTCATCTCTTGCTCTGCTTTATTGTACTCTACTGTACTGCATTTCCTTTTTGTCCTCTTTATATGATCTTCCTGTATAAAGACACAAATGAACAAAATTGGCAGTGGTGGCAAGCTTCCCCATGCCCCTTGTGTACAGACTACTGGGGGCAGTGAGCTACCATGTGCCGGAAATGGCACTCGTTTAGACTTGACTTAGGATCGCCTTCACTGACATTCTTCGCACGTACAGCGAATCTCACTGGCTGCTTCCACTGCCTAGTGAAGCACAGCATGCTACTTAACCCTTTCACTACTATTTTCAAATTTCGCTTGTGCGCCTCTCCAAACCAGGTCAAAGGTTTCTACTGCTGAGACAACTGACTGTCTAAATACATTCACTGCAGGTTAGTCAGTGAACTGCAAGTCCATCAATCAAACAAGGAAAAAGATGGATTTAAAGGCACACTGGCCAAAAGAAGTAAAAAAATGAGGTGACTTTAAGACACAATTCGAGGCAGTGAATAAAACAGAAGCATTTTAAAAACACACTGACGACCCATCTTACTCCAATTTAGGGTTGTGGGGGTGGGCTGGAGCCCTTGCTGTCATGAATCAGGCACAAAGGAGGGACCAGCTTTGGACAGGACAGCCATGTATAACAGGAACCACCCACACAGGGCCATCTTAGAGCTGTCAATTAATTTTAAACATATACAATTAGGAATGAGGAAGGAAAAACCCATGTAGGCATGGGAAGAACATTCCAATTCCACAGAGATGGCTAGGAGAAGTGTAAAGCTTAGTATTCAAGTCAGATCATAATGTACAACATGATGAGACTCAAACATCCCAGCAGTAACAGAATCAATTCTTGGTTTCCTGAACCTCCTTTATTGTGTACCAGTAGCAGAATAATATCATTTTTATCATAAAATGAAAAAATATACATTCTCATAAAATAATACATTGTACATTTATAAAGTTCAAAACAGAAGAATGATCAAGATAGAAATCAGTTATGAAATTGACAAACATGAGTGTCCATCCAGTGGTCAGCTTTGTCTACAAGCTTATGACAGATTCCTGCTTTCTTGACAAGTTTCTTCCGAGGACCCTTAACATGTGGTCCCATCCTTTTACTGTTCTTATAAGTTATGCAGTTAGCAATAGACAAGCATGTTTTGGTCTGGTAGACAGTTGTTGCTATCCCACCATACACCCCCATCACTACTACAACAATGGGGAGGATGACTTGACTGTACTGATTTAACCTTGGTCACCTAAAAAACCCAGTATTCTTTTGACTGTCACTCTAGTAGGGAAGATGTTCTCTTACCGACTACCTCCTTTACCACAAGCATGCAAGTCTTAGCTTTATAAACATAAACCTCCCCATCTGGCAGGTGACTGTCCATTCAGAGATGGACACCGATAATGATTTGGACTGCTGACCTTAAGCACCTGCTTGTCTGTAAGCACCCTACAGAGTAGATAGACAAACTTGCCCAATTTGCAAAGCATACAGCAGGAACTACTTGATTTTCAAAAGATTTTCCCCTGTTTAACAGGCGCAACAACTGTATATAGCACCTTTAACCTCACAGGTGAGGTCACTGTAGTGTAGCAGTTGTGTCTCATCCAGTGAAAACAACCACAGAGAAGACTAATCTAAAATGAGAAATTCATTTGGGAAACCTTGAGAGCCAGTGCTAAACATGGAAAAATCACTCAGGAGAGGATTAAATGTTATTGCTAGGTAACCCATGGATGCTCAAATAGGTCATGTCTGAACTAGCAAATCTTACAGACTAGCAGAGAATCAGTTTTTGAGTGTGCCAGTAAATCCAAGACAAAGTAGCCAGTAAACTGGGACATGATCCTAGGACACAAGTGGGAGTCAGCTGGCAATTAGGAAATTTAGGCTTGGATTTAGTGCCTGAAATATAAAGTGACAATGGGTATATGAGAGATCAGTGACTGATATCCCGAATCCCTCAGAATTACTCAGTTACTAAACTTGGAAATCACTGAAAGATACATTACATGGAAGTGGCTAAACTGGACGGAGACTCAGGAACACCCTAAAGGCCAAGAGCAGTCTAAGACAGAGGCAGAGTTTGAAGGTGATTCGGTGACAGCTAAGAGCCAGTTTGTGAAATGGGGACTCGCTAATAATAAATAATAGCATTAGTATACAATCTGAATTTTGAAAGGCATAAAGGTCATGATGAATTTTACTGGCTGAACTGAAAGGTTACTGTTGCAAGAAAAATTTGCTGACCTTTTGCATTTACCTGGATTTCTGCATTACTTACTCATGCAGATATGATCTGATCATCAACTAAGTCGAAATAATACACACACACAGTATGCTTAAACAAAAACATTTGCACTGCTTCTTGTCAATGCTGAACGCATTGGCTAAATATCTGCATACCATGCTGGAAAAAATCTGGGAATCTCTCGCCTAACTGGAGTCAGGGATTGAAGGTATGGGTTGGAAGTGCCCCACTCATGAAAAAGACACACAAAGCTGGTTACTGACAAAGTCTGCTCTTCTCAAGAAAGACCTGTTCATGTGAACTATTCCCCAGAGGCGTAGCTAGTGTTTTCAGCACCCGGGGACAACTGAAGATTTTGCGCCCCCCTCCTGTTTGCCAAAATTCAATGGGGAACATCAATTCAGTGCCCCCTGGATGTAGCTACGCCACTGCTATTCCCTGATCAAAAGACGATGTTTAATGAAGAACTGGAGAGATGCATAAATGTAGAAAATTGTCTTCAAATGGAGGCAATTATGGATTGTTGCCACTCTCCCTAGGAGTGGGCATCTTGCAAAGATCAAATCAATTCTTTGCTGAAAGGGGACCATTGGGTAACAGCAAAAGGACCTTCTAATCATTTGAACTTGACTAAGTTTCTGTTCATGTGTCCATTATAGAAAGATGCCACATACTTGAAAAATACTTTAACATCGCAAGAATGGCATTCAAGTAAGGAGAAAACCACTGCTTTCCAAGAAACACGACTGCCTACCTGAACTTTGCAAAAGGTCACAGAGATGTTCCAAAACACTTTTGAAACAATATTCTGTGGATGGATGAGACAGAAGTTAATTGTTTTGCAGAAATGTGCAATGCTGTGTTTGGAATGAAAAAGCAATGTACAGCAGCCACTAAAGCCTTGTCCCAACCTTGAAAAATGGTGGAGGAAGCATCAGGGGCAAGGACTGATCTGATGCATCAAGGTCTGGACTGCCTTCTATTATAAAGGAAACAGCATTTCATTTGAATGACAGGATAGCAGCCTGTATGCTAAAGTTTAACAGAAGATACAGGGTGATACAGAAAGGCAATGATTCAAAACACAGGACTTAATTAAAAACATAATGGCTGAAACAGAAGAACATTTGTATTCTGGAAGAGCCAAGACAGAGCCCTAACTTCAGCCTAATTGAGATGTTGTGGCATTACCTGAAAAGACCTGATTCACTCAAGAAATTCCAATGAAATGAAACACTTTTGTAAGAAGAAAAAGTCAAAAACTTCTCTTAAGCATTGTGTAGGCCTGATAAGCACCTTCAAGAGTTGTTTGGTGAAGGTCACTGTTACCAAAGAACGTACTACCAGATACTAAATATGTTTTCATGTTCTTTTTCTAGATCTTTAGAATGCTGTATTCCATATCAACATGAAGCATTACAAGTGTTTGCTGTGTTATTAATCTGAACAGACTGTGTTTTTCTATTATAGTTGAAGATCAGACTATGTTATATGGGTAATTAATCTAGAAGTCCAGCTAATTCCACAGGGTTTACAGACTCTTTCTTGCCATGGGATGTAAGCCTAACCATAAAGCTCGTGTTCTAAACTGGTTATTAAGAGACACACCAAGAGTTATTCTGAACTGGAAGAACAGTGATAGGTACATGGGGGTTGACATGAAAAGTCCTCCTTAGATTTCAGAGCTGAGAAAGAATTTAGTCAAGTCACATATTGTGAGTATATGAAACGGAATATGACTTAGAGATTCACTAGTGATTCAGTAGGTAGACTAACCAAAAGTGTTGGCGACGCACTGAGCATCAGAGACCATAACTCAAACCATTTGTACACATGTGCATGTTTATACGACAAGTCCAAGGTATGTGTCTTTAAAAGTTGCTTGCAGCAATTAGTTCACCAGTTCTTCCTTGAGGTCGCTCAATGCCAAGTGACGGCTCATCTTCTTCATAAAGTGTGTGTGCACTCAAGTGGGTGGGATTTGCTCGCAGAGGCTCCACATTTTTTTCCAAAGGGACGCTGGTTTTGGCAGTGATGCAAACTGCAGTGGGTGACTGGGCATGGCCAGGTGATGAGGAGACATGACATCTAGATGAAGATTCCTTGGAGGCTGTGGAGACACAAAGAGGGTTTTACTCACGGTGTTTGTCCACCAACATTTTCATTAGAAAGGCTATGAAATGATTGGCTGAGCTGGATCCCTTTCATCACAATAGTTATCATAGTGACCACACCACTGTTGGCAATTATCAAAGCAAAGTTCTACAGCTTTGATGGATTATTTTGTCAAAGTTGATATACAGAGTAAAAGCTAGGACTACCCTCTGGGTTGTGTACAATGACTTAGCACTGGCTTTCCCGCAAAGGTTCAGTGCACAATGTGAAAACAAACCATCAAAAGGGCAAAACTGACTTGTCTCATGATGGTCTAAGCCAAGCTCACATTGTCTCTTAGTGAGGGAACAAACCAACCAGTGAGCTGACATTTAAAGAATGGGGTGAGGCCATGGTTAGTGCTGCTGTATCAGAGCTTCACTGTCTGTCATGTTTTTATGTTCTCTCCATGTCTCAGTGGATTTTTTTCTCAGATAGTCAGGCTTTCCTCCCATATTCCAAATTGTGCATTAGAGTGATTTCTGATGCTAAACTGTGTGTCTGTGTGTGTGTGTGTAGGCCTTATGTCAAGAGACACTTTCTGACTTATACCCGATGCTACTAGGATAGGCTCCAGCCTCCTGTAACCCTGACTTGAGACTATTCTATGTGTAAAGAGAGAAATTAAATTGTTGATTTCTCTAGTCAATCACACTAAAATGAACAACCTTTGAAGGTGTCAGGTGTCGCATATCTAATGTTTTGTAACCTGCGTGAATTGAAATATAAGAATTTTTTATAAGAAAAAAGCCACTCCTCTGAACACAATTCATCAATTGCTTCTCAAATAATGTTCTTAAAATATCATTAAATGAAGATTTAAATTAAGGGCTTTCTTTCAGCTATTTGGTAACTTATTCCTTGCAAAAGGGAAAATCAAACAAGCATGAAAATGAGAAGAAAAAAAAAAATAAAATTTATAAAAGATGAAATTACACAAATAGTGTAACCTCTTATAAAAGAAGGCCCAGAATGGACCATAACTGTAAATACTTTTTAATATTGCATTACAGGAATTGTGGCATAGGATTCTCAGGTGGCAGGTACAGTGGTGATGTATTCAGTGCCAGTGATATAAAATCAAGTTGTGTATTTTAATATTGTTTTGTTTGTTGTCCACTGGGGAGAGTTGATAGGTGTTGAATGTTGGTCACACATGCAAACAAGGACTTCAGTCTTTTCTATATATGTGACAATATGACTGCTACTATGTACTACTACTACGAAGGCACCCTTGACAGGGGACAATTGGTCCCAGTAGTGAGGATGAAGCTTCAGTAACTGCTACTTCTAGAGCATCAGTGTAATTCTAGAACTGTGGTGGAGCCCAAATGCTGGTACCTGACAGCAGGGAGACTTATCTGACTACCTTCTCCCTCTTATAAAGGTGAAGTATCCAGTGAATGATCTGATTCTTTAACAGAAGACAAGGACACCTAGAGTCACTAGGGAGCCCTGATAGTGTGATCTCGGAGTTTCTTAGCTTATTCCTAACCTAAGAGGTGTCTCCTGGTCCTGACCTGGAAGCGGTTTTGTACCTGGGGCTTAGAAATCTCTTACATACATATGGCAGACAAACACAGATTTGGGAGGACAGTAGGTAAGAGTTCGCTTGGTGAGAGGAAGAGAGGCCACAGAAGGAATAACATTCAATATACAGTAGATAGGAGAAAATTAAAAGGTTTTTCTTTGTATGTTTTCCCTTCATACATAGTTATCTCCAAGACACTGTGCCCTCATGTATTACTATAATGTTGTTATAAAATCTGCCCTTATTTTCTTTAAATGTTGTTGTCCTTGGTATTGTTTGAGTTCAGGGTCTGTGGCTGTGCCTCCTGCTGACCACACCCAATTTAATCCACCTTAATAAAATAATAAGTGTCTGGGTGTCTGTCTTTGTGCCCATCTGGTTGCTATGTCTCTGTCATTCCACAAGATAGCATATCACAAACATTTTTAATAATTAAATGCATTGCATTTGTCATTCCAATAGAAGGTTCATCACAGTGACACTGCTTTTGCAAATCCCATACTAGATGGCATATAACAAAGACATACGCATTGCATAGTGCACTGTAAACATTCATGCTGAGGTCTATGTTGATTACTTATTTTTCATCCCATCTTAGGCATGTAGCACAGACAGTAAATATGTAACACAAGAGAAATACAGTATATACCAAACCAGTCACTTTTCTTACAGTCACTCAGAAAGTTTTAAATAAATATCAAAGTCATTAGTTTCAGTGGGAAATTGAACAAACCAGAAGAGAACAAGATGAAGACAAATTTGAAATATAGTTGCAGACAGAGACAGCACTTTCCTATTCATAAAATGAACATGTAACTTCTCACCATTCTGCTGCCATGCAGGAACACTGGATAGACTTTCCTTTGAGGCAGTGAAACAAATCATCCTGTCCAGAAACTCAAGCCTCATTACACTTAACATCCACTGTTCATGAAATGCAGTAATTTTAATTAATGGCCACAACACTCTCTTGCTGCCCCATTCCCTTGCTGTCTGATTTAAGATGAGTGCTTTTATTTCACCTCGCAGGAGCTACAGAAGCCCCACTAATTCAGAAAGTGTTGCTACTCGGTTCCATCCTTATAACTGGGATCAGCCAATTACTACACTTTAGAACACTTCAGAAAACAGACAAAAAGGTGAATGGCAAAATATGTCTCAATGCTGCAAAAGGTTTAAACTCATTGAGGTCATCTACCTTGTAATTCTCTTCCAATGAACAGCAAAAAATTAATAAAGTGGCAGTTTGCTCTGAATTGATGAAAATATCCAACCACTTTCAATGTCCTGATACCCTCTGTGTCATGAAGTGGCCAAGTTCAAAAAGCACAACTGCATAAACACTTCCAATGTTGCCCACTAGAGGGGGGAAATAGCATCAAAATACCCATACTCGAATTCAAAGGGTTGACAGAAATCTTAATAGAAATAAAAGGTTTACAGCAATCCCTCCTCCATCGCGGGGGTTGCGTTCCAGACCCCCCGGCGAAAGGTGAAAATCTGCGAAGTAGAAACCATATGTTTATATGGTTATTTTTATATTGTCATGCTTGGGTCACAGATTTGCACAGAAACACAGGAGGTTGTAGAGAGGCAGGAGCTTTATTCAAACACTGCAAACAAACATTTGTCACTTTTTCAAAAGTTTAAACTGTGCTCCATGACAAGACAGAGATGACAGTTCCATCTCACAATTAAAGGAATGCAAACATATCTTCCTCTTCAAAGGAGTGCGCGTCAGGAGCAGATAATATCAGAGAGATAGAGAAAAGCAAACAAATCAATAGGGCTGTTTGGCTTTTAAGTATGCGAAGCACCCGTGGCACAAAGCAGTTGAAGGCGGCAGCTCACACCCCCTCCATCAGGAGCAGAGAAAGAGAGAGACAGATAATAACAAACAACCCAAAATCAATACGTGCCCTTCGTGCTTTTAAGTATGCGAAGCACCGTGCAGCATGTCGCTTCACGAAGCAGCTGCACAGAAGGGAGTAAAGTGAAGATAATCTTTCAGCATTTTTTGACGAGCGTCCGTATCATCTAGGTGTGCGAACAGCCCCCCTGCTCAATCCCCCTACGTCACGATCAGAGAAAGTCAGCGCAAGAGAGAGAGAGAGAGAGAAAAGTAAGTTGGGTAGCTTCTCAGCCATCTGCCAATAGCGTCCCTTGTATGAAATCAACTGGGCAAACCAACTGAGGAAGCATGTACCAGAAATTAAAAGACCCATTGTCCGCAGAAATCCGCGAACCAGCAAAAAATCCGCGATATATATTTAAATATGCTTACATATAAAATCCGCGATAGAGTGAAGCCACGAAAGGCAACGCGCGATATAGCGAGGGATTACTGTATTTTCATAAAAGCCTGTGCAGGTACAAAGCTCTGCAGAACACAAACAGTTGCCTGAAAGGCAAGAGTAACCACAGAAAACAGAGCCCCAATACAGTATCCCAAAAATCAAAGTCAAGACGGAGCAGAGGTTCAAAGAAATCAGTTACGCTCTCCCAAAACACAGATCCACAGATGAAGTCGAGAAACAAAACACAGGTTCGATATCCAGAAAATTAAAAGGCGATCGCAAAGACGAAGATACTCTCAAGAACTCTCTACTCCACTCCAAATGGGAGGCCTTCCCTTAAATAGGGTGGAGGGCCATTCCTGGTGGTAATGGGCAGGTGGCCCCGCCCCCTTATGGGACCACCCACTAAAACCCTTCCCCTTTTCCAACCTACAATTAGAAAGATGTGCATAATAAATTAAATAAACACTAACACAAATAAATTGTATAAAATAATGAAAAACCAAGAAGAGATGACACTTGGAATCCCAGCCAGGCGAGACATGCTGGCTGAAACATGGCATTCTGGGTCAGAATCTGAGCATCTTGAGTTTTGTTATTTCCCTTCTGCTCATTTCTGTCCTGGTGCTTGTAACTTTAGGCTCTGATAACATGGATAAAGAATTGCATTGCCAAGGGCATCACTGTCAAGGCCACAAGTGCACATGTGCCTGCAGATAAAGGGAACCATTTTATACAAAATAAAAAGAAAAGCAGAGCAAGGGAGGACTTTACAGGGCAACCAGCCTAGAGAAAAATCTAAGAAGCAAAAGGTTTCCTTCTTTAAGAGCAAATGTAGGACATTTAAAGAAAATGTGAGCAGGTGTTTAGTGTGAGGAACTGTCTTCTAATCAGTTTAGTCTTGTTTTGATGCTACAGTATCATGTTAAGATTTGAATTTTTGGCTTTTGAGACAATTTTGATTTGTTTAGTCCATTGGTTCTTGGACTGGTCTACCATTTAAGAGTGAATAAGAAATAAAACAATTTTGATTGACAGTTATTACATCGTTACATTTGTTATTTTAGGTTTAGCCCTTTTGATGATTAGAAAATAAGATTCTATGCATCTTTTTATGTAAATCAGCTTTTGCCTAAGGTCAGACCTCACATTCAAATACACCATTTTCAATACACCCTCTCATCCCCATCACAACTGCGGCTGCTGTGTAGTAACGGCCATTATTCAACTGTCATCTGAGACCTGTTCAGTCAAATTTATGGGGGCCCCTCAATTACATCTCTACCCACACATATCTTGAGTCAGCCTCCGGTATCCTCCAGATTTCTCCAGCTTCATTTACATTTTTGGCATGAACTTTTTGCTAGGTTTTATGCTATAGTTCTTGACTCTGTGTTTCTTAACGACTTTTTTTGGTCCAATTTCACCTGAGACTGTGATCATCTTAGCTAGTGGACTGTCTTCCTGTGTTCAGCTCATCCATTGCACTTATCTATATTACATGTATTACAGTTTTTCTCAGTTGCTTTGGTCAAATTTTCAAACGACAATTTGAGAACTGAAAATCCACACCATTAGATTACTTGCTCACAACAGAATAACAGTTTTTCAGAAATTACAAATATTTTAGTACAGCTTTCTAATTAAATGAGTACAGTTCTCACTGAACTGCTACAGTTACAAATTGTGGATGTCATGTCAATTGAAATGGATTGATACTCCGAAATACATTAAGGTGTCTATTCATTGAATAAACCAGCAGATACAAAAAGGTTTCATCATTTGTCAAAATATGTAAAGCACACATTTCACAAATTGTGTTGCTCTGGTATTGTTATACCATTTACTGTAAATGCATAAATTGCTTTTCAGATAAATTGGGGCTTTAACTTACCAAAGGGGATTGTCTGACATCTTGGAACAACAAGTGATGCAAGTGCTTCCTCAGGTTAAACTCACTGGAATTGCCACAAATATTAGGAATAATGTAATTTCTCAATACAGAGGAACCTGCTGAGATGGATACTGACCAGAGGCAACTGCCTTTTTATGACACAGGATGAGTAAGATTGTGAGGCAAATAAAATTTTAAATAATGGCCACATGCTTTCTTGATGTCCCATTCTCTCACGGTCTAATTTAAGATTAGTGCTTATATTTCACCTCTTAGGAACTACAGAAGCTCTTCTGCTTCAGAAGATGTTGCTCCTCACATTCTTGTGTTCATGTATGAGACTAGACTCAGTATTTCCAAGAGCATCAAGCCTGACACAAAACATCATACATGAGAGCTACAGTCGATGCCCCTGGCCAGCATGGAGGAAATATAATTATGTGTGCCTCAATATCCAAGAATGGACTGGG